>NW_023425529.1:147332613-147505113 GCF_014108245.1 Pipistrellus kuhlii | reverse complement strand
CTCAATGCTATACCCATCATGTTCCTTGGGGGTCTTGAAGTAGGACTAGGATTTGGGTGGGGACAGGGAAGGGTACTGAGATATAATTGAGATACAACAAACTGCACATATTTTAAGGTGAAACTGAAACAATTGCCTAAACCAAGGTCATACATGTATCTACTATCTCCCAAAGTTTCCCCATACCCATTTGTAACCCTATCCTCACAGTTATACCTGTCATCCTGTCCCTAGGAAAATACTATGCTTCCTGTCACTTGAGATTAGATTGCATTTTCTAAATTTATAAAAATGGAATCAATCAACCTCTTTGTTTGGCTTCTTTCACTCAGCACAAGTAGGGCAGTCATTTCCCCTGGAATCTGTAGAAGCATATACTTCAACTACTGACAAGTCTTCTGAAAATGGTAACTGATAATATGGAGTCAGAGGTTGCCCTACTGTCAAATATCCCCTCACCAAATATTGTCTTATGCACTGTTTATCTCTATATCTATCTCTAATCTATCTATCTATCTATCTATCTATCTATCTATCTATCTATCTATCTAAAAGCCTAAGTGACTGTCACAACTAAAACAATTGAACAGACAACTAAACAGCAGGCTGCGTGGGGTTATCAGGCCGGCAGGGGAGTTAGTGAGGGCTGACCAAACAACTGAACAGCTGGTTGCATGGGGCGAACAGGCCAGCAGGGAGGGTAGTTAGGGATGACCAGGTCAGCGGGGGAGGTAGGGGAAGTTGGGGGTGAACCAGCCAGCAGGGGGACAGTAAGGGAAGACCAGGCCAGCGACAGGGGGACGGGAGGGAGTTAGGGGCAACCATACCAGTGGGGGTGGGGGGGCGGGACAGTTGGGGGTGACCAGGCCAGCAGGTGGGTAATTAGGGATGATCAGGCAGGCAGGTAGGTGAGCAGTTAGGAGCCAGTGGTCCCGGATTGTGAGAGGGATGTCCTAAACCAGCAGTCAAACATTCCCTGAGGGGTTCTGAAATGGAGAGGGTGCAGACTGGGCTGAGGGGGCTCCCCCACCCCTTGCACAAATTTCATGCATTGGGCCTCTAGTATTAATTATAAAAAGAGTCCAAGCTGGTTTTTTTTTTTTTTTTCCTTCAGAGTCATGTTGCAAGAGTCAGTACAGACATGAAGCATTGATACAATGAACCTTCCCAGCACAGTGGGCCCCTGGATGTTAACATTCTCTCTCTGAATGCCATGTTTTGATATGACTGATATGGTTTTGGTGAGTGAAACTTTCAGCCTTCCTATTCTCTGTAATTTAATAACTGCAAACTATGGAAAAGTCCTCAGCATATAATTAAATGGAGGATAAAAGTAGATTATGGAAAGGTATATACTCTCATTCCAATTTTATTAAAAAACTATGGGAGGAATGAATAATTACATTTACCTGGAATGATAAACAGCAATAGATTAATTAGAATTATTTCTCAATGGTGAGAATTTGAGTGATTTAAAATTTTCTTCATACTTTTCTGTTTCTTAAATGGTCCAAAATGAATGTGTGTATTGTTATCAGAAGACAGATAATAGTATGGTGATTACAAGAGGAAAAGAGGTTTGGGGGAGATAGAAGAGGGCAAAAGGGAGATAAATGGTGATGGAAGGAGACTTGGCTTAGGATGGTGAACACACAATACAATATACAGATGGTATTTATAGAATGATACACCTGAAACCTATATAATTTTATTAACCAATGTCATCCTAATAAATTCAATGAAAAAAAAGTAGTGTGAAAAAATTTATATTAAACCTCAAATTTGGGCTTTTGATTTGTGAGAAATTATTAAATTATATGGAATAGTTTTCACCTTGGAACTAACTTGAACCCTACAGCAATGATAGCTATTGTTTGTCATTCATCATTCATTCATTCATTCATTCATTAACATTCCTCCATTAAACACTTATTATTCAGTTACTAGGTCCTAGATTCTGTGTTAGAGGTTAGATATAAAGATGAACAAAATGGTAATTCCCTTCCTTTGGAAAAATTTCTCTACAGTCAACCAGTTATCCAGGTCAGTTTACTAATTTGAAAGCGTCAGTCAAGGGTTGGGCCTTAAGATTTGCATTAGGAGTAGGCTTGGAATGAGAAGAACTCTGTTTGGGTTCTTAGGGATATGGCACCAATTCCAGTGACAAATGTCATTCTGCATGAGTGTATTGGTGTTTCCATCAGTGAAATGCAAAAACAACGAAGGGCCTTTAAAATGCTTCAATGCAGTGGTAACTGCAGTTGTATCATTTGCTTGCTGACTCCATTATTCTAGAGATTTTTTCAAAGTTAACATTTTTTAATGTACACTATATTTTATTATACTTTAAAAAAGATTTTAACTTTATTTTTCAATTACAGTTTGCATTCAGTATTATTCTGTATTAGTTTAGATGTACAGAAAAGTTGTTAGAAATAATGTACTTTGCAGGGTGGTACACCCAACTGCTTCAAGTACCCTGTGGACCCAGACATTCTCATCTCAATACTATTGACTCTATTCCCTAGGCTGTAATCCACATCTCTGTGAGTATTCTGTAACTACCAATTCGAACTGCTTAACCTTAACTTTTTTTTAACCTACTGTCCCAACCCTCCTCCCCTCTGACAACTGTTTCTCTGTTCTCTGTATCTATAGGTCTAGTTTCTATTTTGCTTACTTGTTTATTTTGTTCAGTTGATTTCACATATGAGTGAAATCATATGATATTTGTCTTTCTCTGACTGTCTTACTTCACTTAGCATAATATCCTTTCGTTCCATCTGTGCTATCTAAAAAGGTAAGATTTCCTTCTTTTTCAGGCCAAGTAGTATTCCATTGTGTAAATATAACACAGATTTTCTTTTTATTCACTTATTTATTGATGGGCACTTGGGTTGCTTTCAAATCTTGGCTATTGGAAATAATGCTGCAATGAACACAGAGGTGCATATATTCTGTCTAGTTAGTATTTTGGAATTCTTTGGATATATTCTCAGAAGTGGAATTGCTGAGTCATAAGGCAATTCCAATTATAATTTTTTGAGGAAGTTTCACACCTCTTCCCATAGTGGTTCAACCAATCTGTATTCCCACCAACTTTATCTTAGTAAAAAGGTTAACTTTTTACTTTATGATAATTATAGATGCACATACAGTTATGAGAAACAATACAGAGAGATTCCATGTGTCCTTTATTCATTATCTCATAATGGTAATATCTTACAAAACTATAGTACAATATCACATATTATAGAAATTTTAATACCTAGGAAAAGAAAAAAGAAAGCTTTGGCTCCTCATCAAACTCCATATATAGCAAGTACTTGTCTTTTTCTTGGCAAGCTTCTGCAACATTGACTCTCTCACTTTAATGAAGAAGAGTTCTCTCAAGATAGGTTTTTCTTTACATCTTAAATATTTCTTTAAAAGGTTACATTACAATCACCTTGCAATAACTTGGATTATTTTCTTTGGGGAAGTTAATATAAGAATGTGAAGGAACAGTTTCAAGTCATCAGGTTGTAGGGACTTTTTGAACAGAAAAGCTTACCCTATTTACATGAAGTATATCTGTAGGGGTGGAAGGAAGATTGATAGAAAGAATATTCCCAAAGGAGGTCATGTAGAAGTGCACAATCTCAAAGGAGCCTTGATGGGCCAACTGAAGTGAATGCAGAATCATGTTACAACAGCCATGATTCCATATACAAGGAGGCTTCTCTTTCTCCAGAAAAAATAGAAGCCACACTTGGAGACTCTAAAAAGAGGCAGTTCAAGAAAAAATCTAAGAGAGGGCAAAAGGGGTAGTTTTTCTAGGAGAAGATCAACCCACCTTCCAATTCAGAAGGAAGCAAGTAGCTCCTTGGATCTTTCTATAGAGATGAAGGAGCAGTGCCAGAAGCCAGTTCCAGCATGTCAGCAGGGCTGAATCATCTGTATGTCTAAGGGCATTTCCCCAAACCTGAAAAGGATGCATAAAATAATTGCTTGCTGCCAGACAGCTCAGGGTATTTTAATCTACATGTTATTGCCTCCTACTGGCCAAACACCTGAACAGCCATGGGAAATTTTCCCCAATCTGACAATGGATTCTGGATAGTAGCCCTGGCCTTTGATGTGTATATCTACCTTGCCTTAGGACAATTTGTGTTAATAAATAGCAAGGGGTCCTGAGACAAAAACTTAGTTCCTTTAGCTAAGTCTTTTCTGGCTCCCCATAATGCCTTTCAAAATTATGTTTCATTTCTGGACTCTAATTTACACACAGTGCCTTCTCCAGATTCCTGAACTCTATTAGATGCTGGATCAAGATCACTGGCATTAGAGCAGTAAGTCAGGGACCTCTTGGATGTTCAGCTGAAGAATTTATCTTTAAAGGTACAGTGCTTCCTGTTCTCATTCACAAATTTATTTAATAAATTTATTGAGCACTTTCTCTTTGTCCATCTCTAATGTTGACAGAAAGATGAGTGACTTTTAAATATGAGATGCTTCATACAAAGATGAGAGGGAAAAAGTCCATATCAGGAAAAAGGTAGATCATATTAAACTTATCTCAATTGCCTAATATTAGGAAAGAGCACTGTATTCTGAATCAGGAGACCGAGGCTGTGTCACTAACTAGCTTTGTGGTATTGGGTAAGTTACACTCTGGGTGAGCCTTGGTTTTCTTAATTGAGAATTCTTGTCTAAAATGTTCACTTCTGACCCAGATCTATAATTTATGAGATAAAATTCTTCAAAAAGACCATGGATAGCACTAACTATAGAAAAACAGGAGATCCTGGCACTGCCAACCAAATACCACTCTTTACATAAATAAGCTCTTCTCCACTCAATTTGGAATTTCCAATGAGTTGAAGTAGAATTTCCTTAACTGGAAAAACAGTTAAGGCTTATGATGGTGATTCTCTGATTTCTCTACAGTGTCTCTTCCCACCCATGTGATCCATACCAACTCTCATTCTAAATTCAAAAGTTTGAGGATGTGGTGAGGGTGACTTGATTGTGAAAAGAGAGTGAGCTTATGACTTTTGGTGCCCAGTTTCACCTTTTACCCCATGTGAAGAGGTGAATTGTATCCCTACATACCAAATTTATATGTTGAAGTCCTTACCCCAGTACTTCCAAATGCAACCCTGTTTGGAAATAGGGCAATTGCAGATCTAATTAGATGTAAAATGAGGTCATGGTGGAGTACAATGGATCCCTAAACCAACATACTGATGTCGTTATGAAAAGGGGCAATTTGGACACAGAAACACACACACACACACACACACACACACACACACACACACACACAGAGGAAGAACACCATATAAAGATTGGAGTCATGCTACCACAAGCCATGAGACTACTAGAAGTTGGGAGAGAGTCCAGAAAGATATCTTTCTATTGTATATTAACTTCAAAGGGAGCATGGCCCTGCTGACATCCTGATCTCAGACTTTTAGCTACCAGACAATAAATTTCTATTGTTTAAGCCACTCTGTTGTACTTTGTGCTAAGGTAATAAAACAAGAAGGCCATTGGTTTGAGGTGTAGATCTTGCTAGTCTACATAAACAAACCAAGATCCAAGTGAATTGCTGTAAAAGTCTCAAGGTTAAGAGCAACCAATCACAACCAACCAATTAGGCTTCCCCCCAATTGAAACTGCTTAAGCTATAGCTAAACAGATAATTTCCTTCTTTGCTTCCAAATCTTTTGTAGAAAAACCTCTCCCCTGGTTCCTGTTGGTAGAATGCTCCTAACTACTTTCGGTTTGGGACTACCCAATTCAAATCCATGTTTGCTCAAATAAACTCTTTAAAATTATAATTTAAAAAATTCCAAAATAATTCAGTTTATCTTTTAACATTCCTTATAATAGCCATAGCTAACTAATATAACACCTGTGCAATCTTGGGCAACTCAGACAAATTCTATGAGTTCAAATTTACTTAATAGAGATTGAAGACATATAGAAAGGTTTATTTTGTTTTTTTAAAATATGCTTTACTCTTTAACTTTTCACCTTGCATAGTTCCCAGTACCCAAATACATCGTGACTTTGCTTGTTCACTTATAGCTATATATTTCCTGTTTTTCTTATACTAAAATACTTTTTATAAATAAAAAAATTATAATAGCAAAATTTACATTTAGTAGGTAGCTGTTTGCCCCAACTTTTATGAACACATTTCTTTTCTATAGCTTATAAAATGAGTTGGAAGTTTAGAGTTATTCTTTTGGGTCATGTGTCTCTGTGTATGTGTGTGCTAAAAGTAACCAGTTAGGTCCTAGCCATGTAACTCAGTTCGCTAGAGCATTGTCCCAATATGCCAAGGTGTCAGGTTTAATTCCTGGTCAGGGCACATATAAAAATCAAACAATGAATGCATAAATACATGGAATAACAAATTGATGTCTCTGTCTCTCTGTCAAATCAATAAATAAAAAGATTAAAAGTAATTGAATTAGTGCAGATGAGATTAAATGAGAAAGGGTCATTTTTAATGAGAGTGTCAGAAAGACATAATGGTTTAATGCTTTTGACAGAAATTATAAAACAATGAGTATCAGATTCAGGTCAAGTATTTTAAAAAAATAAATCTTTATTGTTCATATTATTACAATTGTTCCCCCCCTCCCCCAAAGCTCCTCTACACCTGGTCCCCACTCCACCCTCTGCCCTTACACCCCCCCCTCCACTGTCCTTATCCATAGGTATATGATTTTTGTTCAATCTCTTCCCATACCCCCCCCCCACACACACACACAGACACCCCTTTCTCCCTGAGAATTATCAATCCCCTTCCATTCTATGCCACTGATTATATTTACCAGTTTATTCTGTTCCTCAGATTTTTAATTCAGTTGACTTTTAGATTCACTTGTTGATAAATATGTATTTGTTATTCATAATTTTTATCTTTTTTTTTCCTCTTTTTAAAGTACACCTTTTAGCATTTCATATAATACTGGATATACAGTAATACTGGTTTGGTGGTGATATACTCCTTTAGCTTTTTCTGATCCGTGAAGCTTTTTTATTTTATTTTATTTTTTAATATATTTTATTGATTTTCCACAGAGAGGAAGGGAGATGGACAGAGAGCTAGAAATGTCGATGAGAGAGAAACATCGACCAACTGCCTCCTGCACAACCCCTACTGGGGATGTGATTGCAACCAATGTACATGTCCTTGACCGGAATCAAACCTGGGACACTTCAGTCCACAGACTGATGCTCTATCCACTGAGCCAAACTGGTTTCAGCCCGTGAAGCTTTTTATCTGCCCTTCAATTCAGAATGATAACTTTGCTGGGTAGAGTAAATCTTGGTTGTAGGTTTTTGCTATTTATCACTTTGAATATTTCTTGCCACTCCCTTCTGGCCTGCATAGTTTCTATTGAGAAATCATCTGATAATCATATGGGTGCTCCCTTGTAGTTAACTGTTTTTCTCTTGCTGCTTGTAAGATTCTCTCTTTGTCTTTTGCTCTTGGCATTTTAATTATGATGTGTCTTGGTGTGGTCCTCTTTGAATTCTTTTTGTTTGGGGTTCTGTGTGCTTTCTGGATTTGTAAGTCTATTTCTTTCACCAGGTGGGGGAAGTTTTCGGTCATTATTTCTTCAAATAGGTTTTCAGTGTATTATTCTCTTTCTTCTTCTGGCACCCTCATAATTCTGATGTTGGTATGCTTGAAGTTGTCCCAGAGGCTTCTTATACTATCTTCAACTTTCTGGATTCTCTTCTCTTCTTGCTTCTCCAAAAGAGTGTCCTTTTCCCCTTTCTATTCCAAATCTTTGACTTGATTCTTGCGTTCTTCTGGTCTGCTGTTGGGTCTCTGTATAATATTTTTTATTTCAGTTAGTGTATGTTTAATTTCTAGTTGGTTTAATTTCTTTTTCATACCATCGAGGGTCTTGTTAAATTTATCAGCCTTTTCTAGGAAATTCTTGAAAAATCTTATAACCATGGTTTTGAACTCTATATCCAGTCTTTTGTCCTCCTCCATTCCTTTTGTTTGAGATCTCCTTTCTTTTCTCAGCATTTTCTCTGCTTATGCAAAAGCAGCTGTGTGGAGCCTAGGTGGGTTTGTAGAATGTGTGGGGTAGGGCCTCAGGGTGGGGTAGGGCCTCAGGGTGGGGCGGGATCACAGGAGGTCACTAGGCTGGGACATGGCAAACAGCAATGGCTGCTGTCAGCCATCTCTTCCTTTCCACATTTCCAAGTCTCCACACTCCAGTGCAGTAAACCATGATTGCTGCATGCACCTCTAGGCTTTTCAGCTTTTCAGTGCTTTCTTTTTCAGCCAGCTTTCCCATGGTTTTGGGTGATAGACATTTTGTCCTTTAGTTGTAGTTTTGAAAATTATTGTGCAAGGTGGCAGATTAGTTGCTCACCTATGCCGCCATCTTGGTTTTCCAGGTCAAGTATTTCTTGAAGAAGATTTATTTTTTATTATTTTTAATGATATAATTTATTTTGGTCAGCTCTTGAAATTAATAAAAGTGATTTCAAATTCAGTTTACTTGTAGTTTCTATTACTTATTTAAGCTTTGTCCACACAAATATTTTTTATCATTAATGGTGGGAAAACCTAAGTTCCAAGGCTAAGAAAATAGCATATCTAAGAAATCATTATTTAATTAATTTTGCACAATCTAAGGAAGAACAGTTTTTTTCATTTCTGAGTAGTAATATTGCATCATTGGTAAGCATATTTCCCATATGAAGCACTGATTTGAAGGAAAAATATTGTAAAAGGACCTTATAATTGGATTTTTGGATTAGATATGTGTATATGAATAAGTATGAATATTTGCATGTTCATGTGTATATATTAATTAATAAGTCCTGAAATAAATATGCAGTGGGAATTTTTCAGTGTCCTAGTGGGATCATCCAACCCCTTCCTAGTTATACATTGAGATAGACAACCAGGAAGTAAGGGCCGTTGATTAAGAAGGTAATGATTCTCCAAACAAACACAAAATGACCTAATAGGCCAGACCAATGATTTGCTAGTGCAGGAATTTGAAAGGCTGACAGTGACATCAATGGATTATTTTATGGAAATAATGATAATTATAGTCATTCTTTGTTGAGCACCTACTAAGTGTCAGGTTCTACTAGGCTATTTACATATGGTGTGGTATTTAATCATTATAGTTAAACATAATAGATATTGTCATACCAGATTTATAGATTAGGAAACTTAGACTGGGAGAGAATCATCACATTGCCTAAGGTAAGAGCAGGGTCAAGATCAATAAGACAAATCTGTGTTGTGGCAAAGCCATCGTAATGTTACTGCTTGCAAATATACTTCCACTCTTTCTAAAGTCATTCACATAAGTACTCATCATTCTAAAAATTTTAACTTAAAAACTTATTTATGATTAAAAAATAACTACTAAACGTCTATGATTCAAAATTCGATATGTGTAAAAAAAAAAAAAAAAGAATAATAACAAGTCTTTTTTCCTTTCTGGTTCCCAGTCATTAGGCCCACTTTTCAGCAACAGCCCCTCAAATAGGTTCTTGTGTATGTTCTATACATGCAAACACAGAGACTAGAGAGTCACATCCTCTCCTCCCAGCCTCCCACCCCAACCCATCCACACAGAATGTTGACAGCTATGGACCTTATATTTTCATTTGACACTATATATATCGTGATTCTTACAGACACTGGTCAGTCATAATCACATATTTGTAAACTCTGTTGGATCTGTTAGCACTCAAGTTGTCTAGAGAAGCCTGTGCAATCTTTTGCAAATGTATAAGTGGTATTTGCTGGGTTTGATCAGCAAATTTTGAAGCAGAAGTGGTATATTACTTACTTCCCCATGGCAGTCAGTAAATTAAAAGGTTTTATATTAAAAAAAAATCCAAATTGAATACCCATTACCAAGATGAGAAATAATAAACAAAATGTTGACATAAGAATTAGAGGACACAAGTTGCATAACCAAGAACTGAGATAAAGATATAGAGGAGTGATGCAAAATTTGAAATTAAAACGTGTTTGATGTACAAACATAGCCTTAAGGATAGACCATCAACAAATGCACGCAGGAGGGAAAAAATTCTTTCAACTGAAATACCAGAAGCCACACAGCCCATCTCTAACCCGTAATTCCAGTGAAGAACAATTCACATCACCAAGAAAAGAAAAGCTCTTAGATGTAGAAAGCAAAAATCCTTATCGGTACAAATGCCCAGCGTTTAGGAAACAATTTGGACACGGGAAAAAAAATATAATCTCTTTTCCCCATGATGCGGCAGCAGAGAATAGATCAAAAAGCATCAGCCGGAGGAGTCCAGCAGGGACTAAAAATGGGGAGGATTTTCACATTTAGAGGCCTGGAGAAAAGAGCATGCAACTCGCTCACAAGCAGAAGAAAGACACAGGTGATTTTTCTGATTAATCTTAGCAACAGCTCTAAAACATTTAGCACCCCATCGATTGCTTACCAGGCATTGAGTCTTCCTTTGAATGTAGGAAAAGCACAAACTGGCATCCTGTCTGCAAAGTTTTACAGGCACACCCTGCACCATTCACTCACAATTCTCTAAAGTATGTAATACAGTTCACTCTCACGAACAAGCATCAGGTCCTTCTTACATGCAAGAGGCTGAAATGCAAAATAAGTTTGCAGAACATCTCTTTCTTTGAGATGCTTGCATTGACTGTAAACAAAGAGGGTAAAATGAATTGCTTTCTAATCAAGCACTTTTCTACATTCAGATTATTTATTTAGTTTTATGATACTCAGCTGCCTCTCTTGACTGGGTCTCAGAACATTCCTTAGAATATTCCATGGTTTTATAGCTTCCATTGGCAACAAATGGTCTCAAAATACCCATGAAATATCTCCTACTGAATTTCGCTATGCAGTTTCTAGCAAAGAGTTTTCCTTTTGTTAAAAAAAAAAAAAGGCAACATTTAATTACAGCCATGCTCATGAACTGAGGAATTGGCTTATGTCTTTTGATCTCAGATTTACACCAATTTCTCAGGAATTCATCTTGAATTCTTCTCTAAGCCCTAACTTTCTTACAAACAATAACTTGGGTGGGTGTTTATTACCTTTGGGCTGACACAGAAATATACGTGAATGTATATATCTCCCTGACTCCTTTCTCAAGGAATCTGAGATAGGCTGGATAAATGCATAAATTTGCAAAGGGATAAAATCGGAATCCCAGAATCCAAGAATATATGGGGGAAAAAAATATCAAACTAAATGTTGTATGACTCAGTTGCATGATACGAGGGCTGCAAATTTGGCTCTAAGCTTCATAACCGCAAAGGCAAAGAAAGAAACATTATTCTAAGAGTCACGGGGTCTAAAAGCTATGAGGAAGCACAACTTTTCTGGGTACTGAGCCCTGAGAGAAATCTCTCTCCAGGATCCTCATAAAAGTAACACTGTGAAGTATATTAGATGATATAAAAATGCCTTAGAAGTTTCACATGACGTCTTCCCATTATGTGCCTTAATGTAGGAGGATGGCAGATATCAAAAGGTAATTCAGTTAATGCAAGGTTAGGAGGGACCAGACATTCTCAGCTTCAGCCATTTCCCTATTAGGATGAGGATTTCTTTTCTTTTTCTTTTTTTTTATTTCAGAGAAGAAGGGAGAGGGAGAGATAGAAACATCAATGATGAGAGAGAATCATTGATTTGCTGCCTCCTGCACACCCATTACTGGGGATTGAGCCCACAACCTGGGCATGTGCCCTTAACTGGAATCCAATCCAGGACCCTTCTGTTTGCAAGCCACACTCTATCCACTGAGCCAAATCAGCTAAGGCAGGATGAGGATTTCTTAATTTGATTCTGACCTGCTTAGGGCTTCTATCTAGGGTAGCAAGATTAAAACAATTCATTTAAATTGGAAGTATTTTATCACAAGTAGCTGTTCATTGCAATTAAATGGGATAACACAGGTAAGGAAAGCAAGCCCAGCACAGGAACTGGTAGAGAGTAGGAGATAAAGAAATGTGAGTTTCCATGAGTCCCTTAGCATGAAGCACTCTCCTGGTAAGTTTGCCAATACAGTATAACGAAAAGACCATGACCTTGGAGTCAGGGAAATGGAACTCAGTCACATGGCTTGTTACCTGAGGTCTCACAGCTTTCACTTTCTACTGTGTAAATGGGGATAATAGCAAGATAATCAGAAATAACCCTTAGCTACTTAAATAATAGCTTCTACAATCAGTGAAAGGAAGTCCAAATGGTCTCTCTGCAGCTCTGTTTCCATGTTCTTTTGCATAGTTGATTACATTCAGTTTGAATTTTGCAGAGTAAGACAATCGCTTACCTGTATTTATCTTTTGACAGCTTTATGGGTTCAGAATGCTCCCATCCCTGTTTCATCTGTGCACTCTCTTCCTCCACCTCCAATTATGGCATTAGCTGATGTCAGTAACAATAAGGCTTGTGATGGGCGGAAGCCTGTTTGACAAGGAATGGGCAGCTGCACACCCTCCTCCTCCTCGGCTGACTTCCATGTATAAGATGTCCCACGATTTTTAGTCTAATGATTTTAGAAAAAAATATCATCTTATACATGAAAAAAATATGGTATATTTCTGTTTATTATTGTAACTGGAACAAACAAAAGAAAATTTCATAAGAAAAGTACAGGGAATGGAGATAAGAGAGACATTGACTTTAAGAGCAGCAGTGTCAAAGCTATATGAGACATTTAAGCTATATGAGACATTTAAAAAAATATATGTATTTTGTTATTTTGTCCAGAGAGGAATAGAGAGTAGAAACATCAATCAGCTGCCTCCTACACACCCCTACTGGGGATGCGCCTACAACCAAGGTACATGCCCTTGACCAGAATTGAACCTGGGACCTTTCAGGCTGCAGGTTGACAATCTATCCACTGAGCCAAACCAATTTTGGCAGCTATATGAGACATTTAAGTTAATTTTAAATGCAGTGAAAATAAAATATTTGCTGACCCTCCCTGTAGGGGTCCTCCTCATAGAACCCGTCTTTGAGAACAGCATTCTTGACCATGAGACTTGCTTTTGCCAATGAAATGTGAGAAGTGAGCATTAGGCAATTTCCCATTATTGCTTTCTTTGCCACAAGATAAGTAATGTCAGAGGCATTTAACCAGACACTGGTGATACCTTGTCAGAAACAGTGAGGAGCAAATTTTCTGTTATTGGTGATGTGGAGCCAGTAGTTTTTAAACATTTTTAGTAATGTAACAAAATCTTAAAAGTAACCCTCAATAGAGACCAACATGTGTTTATTAGTCTACATTTTTCTATATAGTAAAATTAATAACATTTAGTTTGTATGAAACCAATTTCTGTAATGGTGAGGTTTTGCTGATGAAATTAAAAATTTAGAATTGTAAATATTTACTCATCAATTATTATCAAGTAGACACTCTTTGCCAGTACTGTTCTTGACACTGGAAATAGGAAATGGTTAGGTTTCTTGGTCTCTTGGAAGAACCTGAGTAAAGAAGACAGACAATCAACAACTAAATCAATAAATAAGATAATTTTAATTAGTAGTACATGCTATGAAAAACAAATAATGCAATATAGTAGAGAGTAGGTGACTGTGTAGACGCAGTAAAAGGAGTGGTCTCTTAGGAGTTAATGTATGAGTTGAAACCTGAGTGACAAGGAGGATTCTGAGCATGAATGCTCCAGGCAGAGGAAAGGGCAGTACAAAGGCCAGGGTGGAAATGAACACATGTTTGCCCTAGCTGGTTTGGTTGTGGATAGAGTGTCACTCTGCAGACTGAAGGGTTTTGTGTTTGATTTTGGTCAAGGGTAGATGCCCTGGTTTGGGCTCAGTGTGGGGCATGCAAGAGGCAGCCAATCAATTATTCTTACTCATCGTTGATGTTTCTACCTTGTTTCCCAAAAAATAAGACAGTGTCTTATATTAATTTTTGCTCCCAAAAATGTGCTAGGTCTTATTTTCAGGGGATGTCTTATTTTTCCATGAAGAAGAATATGGTACACATTTATTGTTAAATGAAAATAAAGGAAATTTATTACCTGTATACGGTAGTATGGTAGTTGTCAACACAAACCAGACAAACTGTGAATCCTACAGTATCAAGAATTTACTCATTTATTCAGTGACAATCATGTCATCATCTTCTGGAACATCATCATAACAATCCAATTCCTGAATTTCCTGGTGAATTTCTTGTGACTCCATTTCTTTCAGAATCAGTGGACCAAATCTCTCATGTTTAGCAATAGCATTCTGAGACAGAGCCTAGGGGGGCCTTATTTTCGGGGGGATGCCTTATATTTCACTCAGAAGGAAACCTATAAGTAGGTCTTATTTTCGGAGGATGTCTTATTTTCGGGGAAACATGGTATTGTTCCCTCTCCCTTCTCTCTGAAATCAATTTAAAAAGAAAGAAAGAAAGAAATGAACACATGTTTGAATAACAGAGTGGTTACTGTGCTCTGCTACTGCAGAACAAGAGGTAGAACACTGTGGGTGAGGGATAGATTACAGAGGGTCTTACACACCAGTTATCAAACTATCTATGGTAAGGAGCTTTAAAAAAAAATTCAGCCACAGATCAACATGTGATCCAACATAGTTTGTTTGCAGCATGTGCTACAAGATCATCACCATACAAGTTGGACACCTCCCAACCCCAAATGTACCCTATCTTCAAAGCAATGAGTCCACAGATCATGTGCTTGACATTGTGTCAATGTCAAATTGTTATGACAGTTTCTAAATGTTGACTTTTAATTTCTCTCCTTATTGTATCCTAGAGGCCCAGTGCTGAAAATTCATGCACTGGGAGGTGGGGTTCCTCAGCCCTCTCACAGTCCAGGATCCCTTGAGGGGTGTCCCTCCTAGAGAGAGCTGACCTAAGTCATCAGTTGGACATCCTTAGTGCTGCCATGGAGAGGCTTCCACCACCGCTGCTGTACTTGCCAGCCATGAGTCCAGCTTCTGGTTGAGCAGTGCTCCCCCTGTGGGAGTGCACTGACTACCAGGGGGCAGCTTCTGCATTGAGTGTCTGCCCCCTGGTAGTCAGTGCATGTCATAGCAACTTGTTGTTCTACTATCAGGCCGAAATCGGCTCTCTGACATCATCTGAAGTCCCAGATTGCTAGAGGGTGCAGGCCAGGCTGAGGGACCCCATTGGTGCATGATCAGGGCTGGGGAGGGAAGTGGGGGGTTGGCTAGTTGGGAAGGGACTATGGGAGAGCCCATCTCGCTCAATCCTGATAGGCCAGACCCCAGCAGCAAGCTAACCTATCGGTCAGAGCATCTTCCCCCTGGTGGTCAGTGAACACATAGTGACTGGTCAACCAGTCAACTGTCTGCTCCCTGGTGGTCAGTGCATGTCATGTGAGCAGTTGAGTGGCCTTAGCATATCATTAGCATATTATGCTTTGTAGTCGAAGGAACTGCTGAGCTAAAGCCAGTCCAGCATATTATGCTTTGATTGGTTGAACAGCCAACTGGATGACCAGACACAGCATATTAGGCTTTTATTATATAAGATACCTTATTGCAGACCAGGAACACATGTCTGTGGATCTGTGAACCACACTTTGAGTAGTGCGTGGAAAGGACCTTAGATTTTACTCCAAGTGCCAGGGGAGGTGAAAAAGAGAAGAATCAAGGACCAATTACAGGACTGTGGGGACATTCTTTACTAAGGTGGAGAAACTTATGGAGAAACAAATCTGGGAAGAGAAAGCAAAAGTTCTGCTTTAAATATGTTAAGTGAGAACTTTCTAGATCTCCAAATGAGAGGTCAAGGAGGAAGTTAGGTATATGAATCTGGAGCTCACAGCAGAGGTAGGGGCTAGAGATGTAATTTGGGGAGTCATGATAGCCTGCATTTAAAGCCACAGACCAGGGGAATTAGTTAGCAAGTGCTGTTATGAAAGAAATGAGATTCCATGACCTAGATCTGGGAGCATCCTATCTAATAAAAGAGTAATATGCAAATTGAGCATCACTCCAACACACAAGATAGCTGCCTCCATGTGGTCAAAGATGGCTGCCTCATGTGGACACAAGATGGCCACCACAAGATTGCCAGCAGGCGAGGGCAGTTGGGAGGGGTCAGGCCTGCAAGGAAGGGCAGTTGGGGGTTATCAAGCTTGCAGGGAAGGTCAGTTAGGGGTGATCAGGCTGGCAGAGGAGGAAAGTTGGGGGCAACCAGGCCTGCAGGGAAGGGTAGTTGGAGGGGGGACCCAGGCTTACAGGGGAGAGCAGTTGGGGCCTGCAATGGAGGGCAATTAGGGGTGACCAGGTCTGCAGGGGATGGCAGTTAGGGACATTCAGGCTGGCAGGGGAGTGGTTAAGAGGTGATAAGGCTGGCAAGCAGAAGTGGTTAGAGGCAATCAGGAAGGCAGGCAGGTGAGCAGTTGGGAGTCAGCAGTCCTGGGTTAGTCCCAATCTGGCCTAAACAGGCAGTCGGACATCCCTCAAGGGGTCCAATATTGGAGAGGGTGCAGGCTGGGCTGAGGGACACTCCCTCCCACTCCCCACACCCCCTGTATACTGGACCTTTAGTTCTGACATAAGAGTCATTGACTCCATCAATGTCAGTATTCACAAACTTTGAATCTAATATTTATGGAACCAGGGCATCACAAAACATAAGTGAAATCCCAAAGTGCGACAAGATTGGCATAAACAGGATCAATAAATACACATGGGTTGAATGGGCTCCAAAATATCCTTCCAAATCTGAGATACTGAAATTCAAGTATTATTCAAGCTTTATCTCCATGACATAGTGTGTTGAATAGAGTCTCCAAGAAGCCATTACATGCCTCAGAAACTGTGAATGGGAACTTAAATTATAAAGTGTCTTTGTGGATGTAAGATTTCAAGATGAGATCACCCTGGATGATCCAACTGCGTCTTAAAGCCAATGACAAGTATTTTTATAAGAGTCACTGAGAGGAGAGACACAGACAGAAGAGAGGAGGCCATGTGGCCATGTGATGCTGAGGAATGGTGGCAGCCCCCAGAAGCTAGAAGAGGCAAGACAGATGCCCCTCAAGAGCTTTAGAAAGAGCACAGTCCCACAAACACATCGGTTTTGAATTTCTGGTCCTCAGAACTGTGAGAGAATATATTTAAGTTATTTTAAGCTACCCAGACTGTACTCTGTTCGGGCAGCCAAGGGAACCTAACGTACCGGTACGGAATCTTTTAGCTGACTCTATTTCAACATTTCCCTTGGAGCTGTGTCTTATTCTGACCCAGTGAGTCTTAACTCTGAGTGCACACTGGAATGGCCTAGAGAACTTATGACAGAGATTCTGCTTCATTGGGCTTGGGGTACAAGCTGGCTTTGGGGTATAGTCAGGTTTGAAAACTGTCATTTAATTATTCACAACAACTTAATATCATGGGGTGACATAGAAGTACATGGGATGGGAACAGTTATAGAAAATTTTTTAACCTTAAGAAATTGCTCTGGAAATAACATTCTGAAATTTTGTGCCCTAATATAAAGTATTCTTAGGAACTGTTTGAGCCATCATCAGTCTGTATGGACCCTTTTGGAACTAAGACAGTCCTGTTTTCACTGTGAAGAAGTGAATGGATGCTCTGATGAATCTGGATCTCCCCCCCCCCCCCCCCACGGTGCCCCAGAAGTACTAGGGGAGGCATTGCCTTCTAGGTCAACAATGCTTAACTTTGCATAAATCAAAGGATGTCACTGGCAAGCCCTTCCTTACAATTAGATAATGACAATTTTGAATTTCTTGTGGCTGATACTTCATGTAATTAAGAAAAAAATCTGCAGGCTGGATGTACTGAATAGGAGACAAGTACCTTATTATTTGGAAGAGGGTCCCTAATTGCGGAACAAAGCAATTCCTTGTATGCCATCCCTAAATAAATGTTTCTTTATGTCTGAAGCTGTGTGACCTCCTGGAGCGGTCTTCCTAGCACGTCAGGGAGCAGTCAGGAGTGAATGTAGTTAGCAACGCACGCTTGTCTGTAAAGGGCCTTTGACAGTGAGCTCACTGCATCTATTGACTCCCTGGGAAGTCTGAGGTCACAAGCTTGGCTGGAGCACATGAGCCCAGATAATGAAGATGGTTTTACCCTCTTGAAACAGAGCCAGAAACTTTATCTACTTCATTGTGCGCTTTGGGTCATGTGCTAACCATGAGGCTTTCTCTAACACTAATCCCCCTAATGA
Organism: Pipistrellus kuhlii; assembly: GCF_014108245.1. Classification (NCBI taxonomy): domain Eukaryota; kingdom Metazoa; phylum Chordata; class Mammalia; order Chiroptera; family Vespertilionidae; genus Pipistrellus; species Pipistrellus kuhlii. The sequence continues at coordinate 147,486,903 of NW_023425529.1, read as the reverse complement.
TGGCTTCTCCCAGCCCTTCCACAAACCCCACGAGGCCCGGTGGCTGGCAATCCAGACGGAATAAAGGCAGCCCGGTGTTTGGCTTTTGAACTGAGTTCAAGGCAATTAAAGTCATGGGCTAACGAGTAAAGGAGGAGTTTTAAAAAAATACCAGCATAATAAGCAGTATGACTGGAGTGCTCTGCAAATTAACTCAATTAGACAAAGCCTGACTTAACGGGGAAGACGGTGAGAAGGGTTCCCCTCATTAAATCTGGCTGTTAGAGGCGCTTCTATAAAATTAAATTTGTTTGAGTTGTTTGGATCCCATAAAATAGCCTGTGTGTGTGCATGTATACACGTGCACATGCATGGGTTCTGTGATTTTGTGGGTATTTTTTAAAGAGGAGCGGAACAGACCGCAAAACAAAAATATACAAAAACAAAACAAACAAACAAAACAAAACAAACAAACAAAAAAAAAACCTGAGTGAATACTAAAGAGCTCAAGTGGAAGACAAGAAGAAAGCAGTATATAGGAGGAGAAAGTTCTCGGATTATAAAGCCATGCGCTCTCTTTGGTGTGGGCTTCTGCTCAGTTGGCTGGGCTACGGAATGCTGCCTGGAGCCTGGGCGCAGTTCCCCCGGGTCTGCATGACGGTGGACAGCCTGATGGCCAAGGAGTGCTGCCCGCCCCTGGGTGAGGAGCCGGCCAACATCTGTGGCTCTCAAGAGGGCCGGGGCCAGTGCACGGAGGTGCAAGTCGACACCAGGCCCTGGAGTGGTCCTTATGTCCTGAGAAACCAGGATGACCGAGAACGGTGGCCACGGAAGTTCTTCAACCGGACCTGCAACTGCACAGGTGAGGCAGACCGCCTGGGGGAGACCTGGCCTGCCCCTAACTAGGTGGGGAGGGCCCGTTGGGAAAGGAGCCCCATCTAAGAGCCTGCTAGACCAGGCTTTGAAAGGCAATCCAAGTTTGTTTCTCATGGGGAGCAAATTGAGGAAGGATAATGCCTTGCTTATATTCTTCACGTCCTCTGGTACATGTAGTTATGGAATCTAAATAAATATTACATGAGCCAAGCCTGGCTATATGAACTCATGCCAACATACCACTGGCTTGTCTGTTGGGAGCTACAGGGCTCAGGAGTCAGCTTTGAAAGCCAGAGCAAGTCCTTTCACGATGGATTCAATGCTTCTCCCGAAATAGGTTGGCACTTGTTGAAGAGAGGGGTGGGTGAGGTTGGCATCTGGAGGGTGGGTGTGGAAGGCAGGTGTTCTGTCATCTTCGTGTCTGAGTTTCGAATGATTTTGACAGGTCTCACTCAGGGGGACATTATGCCTTGGTGTGTAGTAACTTAGCCAAAGCTGGAGAGATGTGGCAGGCCCAAGCTGCCTCTGTTCTGGGAAGGGAGGATGGTTATCAGAGAGCAATGGCTTTTCTCTCTCTTTTCTGGGTTCGATGTGGGCATTTCAGAGTTGTGCAGTGTCCCTCTTTTTGGCCTTGTTCTCTTTTATGACCTGTTTCTTTTTAATCTCTGTGCACTTCTTATGCCTCTGGCTCTTCTGAGCCTTCTCAGGTCCTCTTCACTGGGCTCCCTCCATGCTCAGCAGCTGTGACAACCGTGACAAACTCTCAAAGGCAGATAGGCCATTTGAAACACAGAAAACATAAGCGCAACTTGAGCAAAGTTCTTCGACACTGTCCTGCAGTGTGAGCTGCATAAGGGGTTTTCCTTTTGAAATTATGTTTTGTTATATTTCACCAAAACCCTGAAAAATATAGATAATTGAACTATGTAAGGTTATTAAAAGTAAACTAAGAGAATGTACAAAGGATTGTGATATTAAAGTAGGAATGATGTTGGTATTTTTAAACTTTAAAAATAACTCTGGCTTTATAATCATTTTGTAGTCATATTGTTAATTCTATGACTCAAAAAATTATTAATTTTGCCTTGAGTATTAATTGTGGCCTAAAGTTTTTAATAGCAAATTGAATATTACCATCCATTTTTCTAAACCAATTGAGTGTTTGCTTCTATAGACATTATCTCATGGATTCTCATGGCTTTGCAGTCTAATGAGAAACAGCAGGTTTCATATTACTTGGGTGATTGGAAACCACACCACACAGTAATTTCTTTGTATGGACTGAATCAAAATTTCTTCCAGAATACTATTTGCAAGTCAATTAATGTTAGAGTTCCGCAAGTACACAAGTTGGAAATCTCTGAGACAGAGGTATTAAGAAATCAGATATAAATGTCCATTCTTCTTATCATCTTTTACTTTATCTTTTTGACCTGCGTAACAAGTTGTTGTTGTTGTTGTTGTTGTGTGTGTGTGTGTGTGTGTGTTTGTGTGTTTTAACAATGGGGATGGGAAGAACATAGAGTGGCAGAATAGAAGGGATAATTGCAATTTATCATTCCTGAGGCAATTCTCTAGAAGTGTCAGAAACTTGAGGTTAGGGTGATCTACATTCAAAGCCTAAAAGGGAACCCCTGCTCTGAGGAGGATAAACATACCTATGAGAAAGAGCCAGAAACAAGGCCTGTCCTGTAAGTCCAGACTATAAGGACCTCTCATGTCCATAAGCCAGTCAGAGAAAGCAGGGTTTCCTCAAGGTATATGGTGTATGATCTCCAATTCTAGCCATTGTCACTGTCATGGCTGCTTCTGAGACCCACTACCAGGTTATGGCTTACCCGCCTCTTCCATGAGTTGATTTACCCAAGCTCATACAGGACCATAGTTCTTTCCATCCCCACTTTGGATGGCTCCTGTGCATTGGCTAGATGGTCTTTTTCTTTGGGTCTCAGGGCACCAGACTAAGTCCTTAGTGACTGATCTGGGAAGTTATTTAGTAGACACAGTAATCACTGTGATGTGTCTTATGTCCCAAAGCAAGACACATGTCTTTCTGTGTATTCTCCCCAAAGAGTGAGTTGCTTGCCTTCCTAGGGTAGCTTTTTCATGGTTTAGGAGACAGTCTTAACAATTTAAAACTATTCTTGAGTGCTCCAAAGCCCTCTTCTCTGGTAGCCTCATAATTACTTTGCAAATAGGACTCTGGGATTCACCTGGGGTCACCCAAAATTTAAAGATGTATAGCCTTAGCCGGTTTGGCTCAGTGGATAGAGTGTTGGCCTATGGACTGAAGGGTCCCAGAATCCATTCCAGTTAGGGGTAAATACCTCAGGTGTCCATCTGGGGCCCTGGTCGGGGTTCATGTAAGAGGCAAGCAATTGATGTGTTTCTCTCACATCAGTATTTCTGTGTTTCCTTTTTTTTTTTTTTTTTTTTTTTTTAAATATATTGATTTTTTACAGAGAGGAAGAGAGAGGGATAGAGAGTTAGAAACATCAATGAGAGAGAATCATCGATCAGCTGCCTCTTGCACACCCCCTTCTGGGGATGTGCCTGCAACCAACATACATGCCTTTGACTAGAATTGAGTAAAGGCGGGTAAGCCATTACTAGAATCGAACCTTGGACCTTTCAGTCTGCAGGCTGACACTCTATCAATTGAGCCAAGAGCCAAACAGTTTCGGCTCTGTTTCCTTTTCTTTTCCACTCTCTCTAAAAATAAATAGAAAAATATCCTCAGATGAGGATTAAAAAAAAAAGTATAGATTAGCTTCTGGACAATAGACTACTGATGACCTTGAACTTTGTTAAATCTGTGGAAAAATAAGCACACCATTCATCTATTGCTGGACATTTAGGTTGTTTCTACATCTTAGCTGTTGTGAATGAATTAATATCTCTTTAAGAATTCAATTTCAATTCCTTTGGATAAATACCCCAAAGTGGGATTGCTGGATCATATAATAGTTCTATTTTTAAGTTTTGAAGTACATTCATACTGTTATCTATAAGCAGTTACCCCATTTTGCATTCCCACCAATAGTGCACAAGGTTTCCAACTTCTCTACATCCTAGCCAAGTGGTATATATATGTGCAATTGAATACTATTCAGCCAAAAAAGGAAGAAAATTCTGTAATATGTAAGCAATGGATGAACCTGGAGGATATTTTGCTAAAGAAATAAATCAGTCACAGAAAGACAAAAACTGCATGATTCCACTTACATGAGTTATTTAAATTAATCAGATTGAGCAAAATAACTTCGACAGTTCCGTATAGCTTTGTACCTACAATAATGTATTGTACACTTAAAAATGTAAGTGTTTTTATCACACAAAAATAAAAATGAAAATAAAAATTAACACACCATAGTTTCTATGATTTTGAAGTTGGTAAAACATTTTAGCCAATTTAATTAAAATAAATGCAAACTCTGGGGATGTGGTGGGATGGAAGACTCTAAATTATGTGCTCAAATTCTCTAGAAAGAATTTCTAATTTCTCTATTCTCTGTGGGGATAAATTGAAAACAAACATTATTGAACTTAATTGCTAGAAAGAGCTGAATTTCAGGAGACTTAGCCATTCACTTTATAAGTCATACCTGCCAGATGGCATTTCTGAGACAGTTGCAGCTGTGTCTTTAGACTTTTGAAAAACATGCACACCAAATAGTTTTTGAATAGTTGTCTGAGAATTTCTTGTTGGTACAAGTGACTAAGTGCCCCCATTTTCCAATCTCTAAAATGGGGATAATGATGAAACCACACCTGTAAAATCCTTTTGAGCTCTGTAGATGAAAGGCCCTATGTGAGTATAAAGTATTGTTATTAAAATAATAGAATCTCTAATTAAAAGGAATAGGCTATTTAGAGCTCCTTATAAATCCACTAATCGGTGGTCTTTAAGCTTATTTAGTCTAATAGCTTTCTGAGGTGGAGCTGTTGGAGTTCTTGTAGGAACGTGCATTGTTTGGTTGCCCTTAGTCTCTTCCCATTTTATCCCAGTCCTAGTAGATATTGGCCTTTGTCTTCTTAAATTTATTTTTTGCTCAAGGACATACTCAGTAATAGATAGATTGGTATCTAGGGATCCTTTATTTTTATTTTCTCTCTTCATTTCTAAAAGGGCCCTCTATTTTTTTTTTTTTTTTTTTTTTTTTTTTTTTTTTTTTTTTTTTTTTTTTTTTTTGCTGTTGCTGTGGTAGATTAAGGGGAAAAAAATAACATGTTAAATTGATGTAAGGAACTACTAGGAAGCCTAAATTAAAGAAATAAACATTTGGGTGCTACATTTAAGTTTTTAAATTGTTGCACTTTTCAGTTGTCATCAGCATTTTAAGAGATTTTTGAGACCAGGTTTAGAAGCTAAAAAATGAAAAGGATCTGCAGAGCTTTGGAGTATTTTCTCTGAGACATGGTATAAAATGAATTTTTAATTTTTAAAATTTTTCAATAATAGTTGATGTACAATTTTTTTTTGTTCATCCTCACCTCAGGATATTTTTCTATTGATTTTTAGAGAGAGTAGAAGGGATGGTAAGAGATAGAGAGAAACATCGATGTGAGAGAGACACATCGATTGGTTGCCTAGTTCTCATTCCCTGGGTTGATAGAGCAGAGACATTTGTGCAAACATAGGGAACCCGCAGTGATTTGATACCATGGCAGCTAATTCACCTTTATGACCTGCCTGTCTTCATTGATTTTGCCTTAACTCTGTCTCCTTTGTGAAATGAACCGACTTTCTTAACGTTAGATTTCACCTGCCTTCTTGGAAATCAGCTTGTATATTTTGGTTTCACCTTTAGCTTAGTTTTGTGTTTTCTCTCCTCTAAATCAGTGAATTGTCTTTGTCAGCCTTTTAGTGTGTGCCACAGGGTAGCAGGGCTCAGCAGGTGGACACCGAGGCTGCTGCTCAGTCTCAGGTAGAGAGATGGAGATGTCTAGGAAGGGACACCCCGCATGACTCATGAGAGGAAGGAGAGTATGGATGACAACATGTGCTTAGGCTGCTAGTGCTACCATAACAAAGTACCACAGACTAGCTGACAGAAACTCATTTTATCACAGTTCTGGAGGCCTGAAGTCCAAGATCAAGGTGTTGGCAGGTTTGGCTGTATTCTACCTGTGTCTTCACTATCTGTGCAACTGTCTGCCTTTAACTTTCCTCTTCTTATAAGGACAAGAGTCATTCCTGATTAGGGGCCACCCAAATGACCTCATTTAACTTAATACCTCTTTAAAAACCCTGTCTCCAAACACAGTCATATCCTGAGATCCTAGGGGTTAGGATTGCAATACATTAGTTTGGGGAAGACACAGTTGAGTCCATAAGAGCATGTAATACATTTGATATTTCTAGAGAATTCTCTAGTGTCCAGTTCACTTTGAGATACAAACGTTTCAAGAGAGTGAGAGAAAGAAATTGGCTTTCTTTTCCCCCTTGCAAGTACTGTCATCTTCTCATGCATTCTACCCCCAAGTTCAACTGTTAACTTCAGAAATTTCTTCCAAAGGACATAAACTTACTTCTTCTGTCTCTCTCTATCCCCCCCTCACTCCCCCCTCCCCCCATCCCAAATACTCTAGGAAACTTTTTTGGATTTAACTGTGGAGACTGCAAGTTTGGCTGGACTGGCCCCAACTGCGATCAGAAGAAACCACCGGTTGTTCGAAAGAACATTCATTTTTTGACCCCTCAGGAGAGGGAGCAGTTCTTGGGTGCCTTAGACCTCGCGAAGAACACCACACACCCTGACTACGTGATCACCACGCAACACTGGCTGGGCCTGCTTGGGCCCAACGGGACCCAGCCACAGATCGCCAACTGCAGCATTTATGATTTCTTTGTGTGGCTTCATTATTATTCTGTTAGAGACACATTATTAGGTGGGTTCCCCCCTTTGGTTAACGTATATTATCATAGGTTTGTGTTTGGGGCTGGGGTAGTTGGATGGAAAGTAATTTCAGACAAGTTAATTCACCACAACCTGAAGGAAGGGCTAGGTGTGTGCAAAAGTCAGAGAACTGTCAAAACTGCTGCCTAAAGTTAGGCTGGAGCAGTTTCTTCCTGCACATCAGCTGTAGACATTTGAAAATGTTCTCTCCTGTAGTTTGTGTTTTGAGTTAGAAGTCCAACTCTTGTCTACAAAGCTATTAATTCTCAAAGGCAAGATATGGTGAACTGAAGGCAAATTCCTTTAAAAAATGGTTTTATTGAGTTTAGAGAGAGGTAAGGAGAGAGAAACATTGATGTGAGAGAAACATTGACCAGCTACCTCCTGCATGGCCCCTACTGGGGATAGAGCCAAAAACCAGTCAGTGCATGGGATGATGCTCAACCAATTGAGCCATATCAACCAGGGCAAGGCAAATTTCTTCTTTCGATTCCAGAAGAAAACATTTTTAAATCTGGCCATGGGAGCCCTCTCTGACCCTTTTTTCAAATTAGAGGAATTAACTGAACACATGCTAAACCACATGACACTTCTTTGGGCAGAATTAGAGTGTGTTGGAAGCGTGTCATTACCAGTAAACTCACATGTATTAGTCTTTAGACTTCCAGGTCATCATCTACGGTGCCCATGCCCTGCTGGGATCCCCAGGGTTTTTCTAGAGTTGCATTGTCAAAAAAAAAAAAGAAAAAAAAAAGAAAAAAGCAGCATAGCCACAGCAATGTAGTGTTCCTTCTGGCTCAGTTATTGGACTACAGTTATGTTTGATGCTTAAGAAAATGGTGCCTTGCCTTCTGGATCCTAAAAATTGGGGCCTGAGTAGGACTTGGAATGGGAGGAACTTCATGAATCTAGTAAGTTCAGCTCCATCCTCAGTCCTTTTTGACTCAGGTGAAAGCTGTAAACCCTCGTTTGTTCCAGAGTCCATTCCAGGGTCTTCTCAGTGCAGTTATGAACCCTTGGTTACACCTGCTATTATTTCCACTTTGGGAGCCCTCACTGGAGTGAGGTTAATGAGGACATGAAGCTCACTTTGAATTGGAATTGTCTGTCCTCGTGTGTATTACTGGTTCCCCATCACTTGATTTTTCCTAATCATTTTTTAATTTTAACTTTAATTAATTTTTTGAATTAAAACAAGATTCTCCATCACAGTTGACATACAATATTATGCTCCTTCATCATTCTGTTTTGAGAACTCTAAAGTTTTTCTGGGTTAAAATATTTAAAAAGGGCTACATAACCACCAGCAGCAACTGTAGTCCTTTCTTCCATGTGTCTTTAAAACACTTGCATCTCAAGTAAGCATCTGTCTTTATCGATAGATAAGGAGGCTCTTCTGGCTGTAAACCTTTATAGCTTTCCCGTCCTGACTCTGAAGAATTTTTGCTTTATGAGAAGCTAGTGTCTCAAGAGTAAAAGAAAAACTATAGTTTCTGGTTGCATCTAGGAACTAAATTTATATTCATGTCTGTTCAGCTCTCTGAAGTTATTATAGGTACTTTGAAAAAGAACTAAAGTTAGCTACAGTTTCTACATAACCATCAAAAGCTGTTATGAAAGGGGGAAGAAGGATGGAACAGGCAGCAGGGAGGTCATTAAATGGCCAACAACTTTTCAGTAAAATTGGCTTTTCCAGCGGCCAGCCAAATTGGTTTGAACATATTTTCTCTCTTCTAGTGTCGGTGACCACACTTGCCAGCCAGTAGTTCTAACTGATTGATGGCTAAGGCAAAATCCGTGAAAGTTCCTTTTGGCTATATAAATACTGAATTAGACTGAGTGCATTAGAAGATGCTTTATTCTTAATTAACCCCTCCCTTATAAATGTATTCATTTGTATGGGTTAGAAAATATCTTTTAAAAATATATTTCATTTAGGTCTTAATGACCTATTCCTCTGGAGACTAGAATTTCATTAAATATGTAACATGGACTTTTAAAGCTGAAAGTCATCTGAATTTCTCTGGGTCTCCGTTGACATTCAAACTTTGGAGAGTTGAAGAATTCACCCTAAAAGTGCCAGTTGATTCTGAAATTATTTTGTTGCTACTTTCAGAAAGATAAATGACAAAAACAATTACTTTGGACTAAAACACCATGGACTTATTGGCTTTGCAGACACATCCTAGGTAAGGTTTAACTTTAAAAAAAATGCTGCTCTGTGGTCTCTGATTAGTTTCCCAATTGTTTTAGGGCCAGGCCGCCCCTACAAGGCCATTGATTTCTCACACCAAGGACCCGCCTTTGTCACCTGGCATCGGTACCATTTGTTGTGGCTGGAAAGAGATCTCCAGGTTGGTGAAAACTATACTTTTGGTTCTTTACATTCTGTTACACATTTGGTGAAGACCCATAACATTCTTTGCATTATATGCTTTCCTGTTCTATCTGATGGCATGGATAAAGTGACCAGGCATGTCCTTTGCTTTTAGCGACTTATTGGCAATGAGTCCTTTGCGTTGCCCTACTGGAACTTTGCCACTGGGAGGAATGAGTGTGACGTGTGTACAGACCAACTGCTCGGGGGAGCAAGACAAGATGATCCAACACTGATTAGTCAGAACTCAAGATTCTCCAGCTGGGAAATTGTCTGTGATAGGTAATCACTTCTGGTCTGGATGGGTCTGAGAGATGGCAAGTCACTTTTTATTTCTGTTTCTAGTGTATGTTGGGTTCTATTTACATATTTCTGCAAATGACTTTCCTGGAGGAGGTGGGATTTTAAAAAATTCTAAACTCTTTCATAAAATATGGAGGCATGGCCCTGGCCAGTGAGGCTTAGTTGGTTAGAGTCTAGGGCCATGCATTGAAGGGTTACATACCCAGGTTGTGGATTCAATACCCGATAGGGGCACATGAGGGAGGCAACCAACCAATCAATGTCTCTCTCTCTCTCTCTCCCTCTCTCCACCCCTTACATTCCTCCCTCTTTAAAATCAATACAAAACCATAAATTTTTGGATGAGGATTTTTTTTTTTTAATCATGAAAGTTACATTGTGAGCTGAATGTGCTTGGCCATCATTTTGAGACAAACTATTTTAGCACCAATCATATTCTAAGCATCATAATAATGCTGGGAATATAAGGATGAATAACATATAGCTTTTAAAAAATATTGTTTTATATTTACAAAGGTGGAATGCTTGTAAACAAATTACAATACAAGGTAGGAAATATCATAATAGATGTATGTGCAAAGCCAAGGAGAGGAAAGAATCTAAGAGGTAGAGATGATTATTCTGAGGCTTTTAAGGAGGTACAGATTTCATTCAAGTAGAGGAGGGTGAAGTGTGTGTCCCAGGTGGCAGGAATATCATACATGAAGCTAGAAAGTCTTTGGAAGCAGTGTGGTGTGGCTGGACCATAGGGTGCTGGGAGTTGAGAGGGATGGGGGATAGGATTGGGGGAGGACAGGCTCTAATTATTAAAAAACACAGAAGAAAGTAAGCAGCCCACAGCCCAGGAAGAAGTCTGTCCTCAGCCAGTCCTTGAATTTGTTTTTCTTTCCTGGCAGAGAGCTCAGAAAAAAATCTCCCAAGAGGGCTATCTTTATTCATTTGCTTCTTAGAAAATCTCATTTTTAACCCTGCTGATCTAGCTCCCCTGTCGTGTCTTTTTTTTTTTTTAAATATATTTTATTATTTTTTTACAGAGAGGAAGAGAGAGGGATAGAGAGAGAAACATCGATGAGAGAGAATCATTGATCAGCTGCCTCTTGCAATTGGATGTGCCCACAACCAAGGTACATGCCCTTGGCTAGAATCGAACCTGGGACCCTTCAGTCCGCAGGCCGACGCTCTATTCACTGAGCCAAACCGGTTTTGGCGTCCCATATCTTTTGACCATTCCAGGGCACAAAGCTTCAATATCAACCACCCCCCTACCCCCACCTTGAGCCAGGACATGTGCATACTTTCAGGGGTGGAAGTCTAGCTTGCAAGATCCCATCACTCTATCCTAAGCTTTTGCTACAGCCCTCTGAACAGTGCTCCACACACATGGGGGTGTTAACACGTGCTTTTTACGTGACTTAGCATACTTTCATAAAGCATTGTTTCTTACAATGCCTTGAGGTATTCATAGGTGATATGTGAGAGAGATTTCTATAAGTTTAGGGAATGCTGATGAAAAAAAATTTTTTAGTTTCAGAATGTCTCAGGGCTTTTCTTCTATAAGTGCATTATTACCCTTCAAGAGGGGTCTACCCATATATGACCCTGGCACCCTTATTTCACAGACCATCTTCCTGGAACACACTTGGAAACGCTGCCTTGGAGACCTGCTTTGTTCACCCCACCCTACTTCGCCAGGTTTTAGGGAACTGGCCTCTTTCATCCTCCTGTGTGCTGATTCTACTCTCATATCCCTGATACTATCCATTAAAACCTACACAGAAACAGCTCTAAATTTTTATTTCTATCAGTGGGATGGCATTCTGATGGTGGAATGTCAGACCACTACAGGCATGGGGGATATAGTCTTTTGGGGGCATGGAACTTTCGCAGCCTCCATGTTCATGACATGACCATCCCCACTGCCCTAGACTTGAGCATTTGTTAATACAGTGCTTGCCGTAATACCTCCTCTCTGTATTGTTTTATTTGTTTTTACTCTGACCACCTCCATTTGCCTTCAGTTTGCCTAATTGCTTTCCTTGCTTTACTAGTACAGAGGCCCTTCTGCCCAACTAGCTTAGCTTGTATAGTACTGGTCACCCTCTTCTCTCTTTAGTCACTCAAGATTCAAATTCACATAATAGGAATCAACATCTTATCTGTACACCCTCTTACAGTCTCTCCAGTGGAATAGTAAGTACAATATAATGATTATGCATACCTATTCACATATCATTGTTTTGCATCTGTGTTTTTGAAAGTCTTTAATACATAATTAGTTTTGGAGGCAGTACTATTACCATATATCTTTGGCCCTTTAAGATACCGTAAATGTAATACAGTGGTGCCTCGCATAAAGAACGCCTCGCACAGCGAACGCGGCACATAACGAACTTTTCGCATAACAAACTTGCTCCTGGAACGAATTAAGTTCGTTGTGTGAGGCACCACTGTACATTTTATTGTATGACCCTGGTTGGTTTGATTGGCCCAAAGTTACTATTCTATTGACACATTAAGACATATTCTTTTTAATTCCCATACAAATCTTAGCTTAGATGACTACAACCGCCGGGTCACCCTGTGCAATGGAACCTATGAAGGTTTGTTGAGAAGAAATCAAGCGGGAAGAAATGGTGAGAAATTGCCATCGTTGAAAGACATAGAAAATTGTCTGTCTCTCAAGAAGTTTGACAATCCTCCTTTCTTCCAGAACTCTACTTTCAGCTTCAGGTATGTGCTCTGAAGTCCAGCACTTAGGTTTTCATGTCTGGTTGAAACGAATTGAAAGGGAGTCCAGGTGTTAGGAGAAAAAGCTAAGTAATGGAGAGGGCTTGATAAGAGGGGATAACCAGGAATTAGTGTTAAAAAAGTCATCATCCACCCACTATAATTAATAGTGCAGTTTTAATAATTTAACTATTTAGAACAATATTTTAATATTTATAATTTATATACACATATAGGCATAGTCTTCAGAACCAGGGAACCTCATCAAATATAGAACTTTAAAAATATTTGCCAAAGTAATTTTGCTAATGATATTTCTTATACTTTTCTGTTTTGTTTTTTAAAATCTGTATGCCATAGAACTTAAAATAGGGGTTTGATATCTCAGAGGGGGAATTACAGGCTTCATGTAACTCAAATTATAACACAGCAATGACATTACCCTGCCTGAAATTTAAAGATCAGCTAATAATTCTCCCCCTCTAAACAAATTTTAAGAATTATGAGAAATACGTTTGTATATAAGTAATATTTTAAACAAAGATAAATGAGACTCTAAAAGGAAATGATGGATAGATTCATATTCTTCTCCCAAACTTGGTTTTCTCTCTTTCCTGTGTATAAATTATGTAACTGATGGGTTATTTGAGGTCAGGGTGTGGGTAGACTGAACTTAAATGCAGAGATTGTGCTAAATGCAATAGATCTCAGGGTCTGTGATGGGCTGGCACAGTCCTCAGGGCAGTGTCAAAGATGACGTAAAGGGCAACTTTTAAGATTGTTTTGAAAATAAACATGCATTAGTTTTCCATTGTGATACAAATGCTTTAGACAGAGATTGCATTTCATATAGATTTAAGGGAGTGGTTCTCAAAGTGTGGTGCCCAGACAACCATAATTGGCATCACCTAGGAACTGGCTAGAAATACAAATTGGTAGGATCCCACCTGAACCTATTGAATCTGAAAGTGTGCATGAAATAAATGCTTTTCTCCAGTGATTCTGTTGTATGCTTACATTTGAGGATCACTGAGTTGGATATAGACACTGAAAATAGGGAGGTTAAAAAAAAAAAGAAAGGGAAATTTGTGGATATGTTTAGAACAGTGTTTTTCAACCTTTTTTGGGCAAAGGCACACTTGTTTCATGAAAAAAATCACGAGGCACACCTCCATTAGAAAATGTTAAAAAATTTAACTCTGTGCCTATATTGACTATATATAAAGTAATTCTCTTGAATAGGAATCAAATAAACACAAAGAAAGTATTTTATAATTACTTTATTATGAAATATTAAGTAAACAAAATAGTGAAAAATTATAAAATTCTTGTCTTGTCTGCACCTACAGCACACCAGGCAACATCTTGCCGCGGAACAGCGGTTGAAAAACGCTGGTTTAGAAAACTGAATATATACTAAAGTCAAGCTGCAGGTCTATTTAATTGAGAAATTGGAATATAAGAGTATATGTTGATTCAAAAACGTTTACTGATCCCAGACCATGTGCTGGGTGTAGTACTGAGTCCTGTTAATTAATCTCGGAAGAAAAAAGCTCTGTAGGACTTCATTGTCTGGTCTGGGAGACAGATGTGAAGGTAAAAAGTTGTCATACAGACAGTAAAGAGCTATAACCCAGCTGAGCAGGTGAAGAACCAGTGCTGAATAAGAGTTCCCTCCCCTTAGAGGAGATCATCATTAACGGTTAAGGCTATTTCTTAGTTAATGAGCCAGGCAGAGCTCCCCATTTCCCTACCCAATCTCAAATTAGAAGATGATTAAGTAGGCTGGGGCAAATGAAAAACCTTTATCAATTTGTGACTGTTATTGCTGACGTACCTATTCCTCCCAGGAATGCCCTGGAGGGGTTTGATAAAGCAGATGGATCCCTGGACTCCCAAGTGATGAGTCTTCATAATTTGGTTCATTCCTTCCTGAACGGGACAAATGCTTTGCCACATTCTGCAGCCAATGATCCCATATTTGTGGTAAGTTCAAAGCCGCAGCATAGAGGAAAGATTGAAGTTTGGTATGTGTTTTATTCTCTGTGTAAACAATGGGATGTATGTCTATGTAAACTAATTTTAATCTGCACCATTGGTGTGGTTAGAGAGCATTGGAAGTCCCCTTATCAGTGTTATGCCCAGATTTGTGATCCCCAAGGACCACCAGGGAGCCGAGTCTGATGCAATAAACAAAAGAGCCTTTCCATGCTAGCATGGGTTCTGTCCCACTTACATTGACAGTGGCATGGCGGAAGAGAGGCCAAACTTCCACAGGTCAAGAGGTTTTATAGGGATGATGATGTCACTGCTCTGGCATCATCATCCCTATAATTGGTTGGGTGAGGGCTAGGGTCCAGTTACACAAAATGGAGGATAGCTCTGCCCTCCTCCACAGTACAAAATGGAGTCAGGAGTTAGCCTTGCCCAACCCTGCCCTCTCAATCATAAACCTGTGCTCTGGAGATGGTTAGCTTTAGAATGATTCTAGATAGGAGATTACCGTCCAGAGGAAGATTCAAAAATTAGCCTAATGATTTTAACTATTATGTCATAATGTAGCATAATTTATACCATAAATCAGCATACCTAGAAATGATTTCTAATTGGTGAAATTAATGGTATTGAAGATAAATGTGGGCTGCAAGGACTTTGAACATACCATGACCCCTGCATGAAGTTCAGTAACCTGGCACCTTTGAAGCAGCCCACAATGTCCAAAGCTCTAATTGGTGTTTGGTTCTGGTCACCTCACTTCACAAAGCATTCTGATTGAGAATTGGCTGCTCCAGCTGTCAGATATTATTGTGTTCACTTTGGAGTGAGTCTTCCATGCAAGACCCTTGCCAGAGGAGAGCGTGGATTTCCCTGGGTGTACACGAACAGGCTCTTTCATTTATTTCTGTGTCTACTTGCTAATAAGTGCTTGTGGGTTTACTAGAATTTGGTCTTATACTTTCTTTCATTGTTACACACCACCTAGTAGCAAATCTACTTAATATGGGGGACATTTGACCACTACACACCCCCAATTGCAGGCAGCTTCTGATATAGTATAAAAGAACCTGGTAGAGCTGAAATGACAAACTGAGCTGGGTCGACTGCAAACCTCAAGGTATATTAATTGGTCCTGTTGTTACTAGATAGAAATTGGGTTTGCATCAGATCTGCCTCTGGCTGGCTTGTAGCTTGTGAGTTCTTGATTTAGTTTAGGAAAGATTTTATAACATGAGTCCAGGTTATTTTGAGAATACATTTATTAAAGCTGAGGACAATAAAACAAAGAAGAGCTTACAACAGAAGAAGTAACAGGAAAGCTAGGCTGGGCTGTTTTGGCTCCCTAGAAATTTTATGAGAAAGAGGTGAGGTAAGATGGGCTACTTTCACTCACTACAAAGTCAGAGAAAAGTGGGTCTTGGGGACAGGTTCAGGGGGTTAGCCTGGGATGAGCTGCCGCTGCCTATTTGCCCTTCTGGTTGCAAGTCTCATGGGAGCCTTAGAGTTTAGGAGATGAATACCTGGGGGCAAGAAAGGTGTGGATGTGTTCCTAAGAGTGAGAATGTGCCCTGGGTCCTTCATCTTGATGGCTTTAAAGGGAATTTAAGGACGGTCTTAGGGGAAGATCTCAGCAGAATATTCATCAGCTTTATGCTGATATACCAAAAGGAAATTTATTTCCTTAACTTGATCCATCATTGGGTGAATTGGAACAAATGGTATTAATTGGATTTCTGTTATCTATCTTCCCTGAGTAGGGTGATTTAAGCTATTTTCCCTCTGGTAGGGGAGGAGAAGTGTAAACCATTTACTCTTAAATGTCCACGGTTACAGAAGACAGGGTTTTGTGACTTTCTACCCTGTTTTCCCAAAAATAGGACAGTGTCTTATATTAATTTTTGCTCCCAAAGATGTGCTAGGTCTTATTTTCAGGGGATGTCTTATTTTTCCATGAAGAAGAATACAGTACACATTTATTGTTAAATGAAAATAAAGGAAATTTATTACCTGTATATGGTAAGGTAGTATCTACGGTAGTTGTCAACACAAACCAGACAAACTGTGAATCCTACAGTATCAAGACTTTACTCATTTATTCAGTGACAATCATGTCATCATCTTCTGGAACATCATCAAAACAATCCAATTCCTGAATTTCCTGGTAAATTTCTTGTGACTCCATTTCTTTCAGAATCAGTGGACCAAATCTCTCATGTTTAGCAATAGCATTCTGAGACAGAGCCTAGGGGGGGCCTTATTTTTGGGGGATGCCTTATATTTCACTCAGAAGGAAACCTGTAAGTAGGTCTTATTTTTGGAGGATGTCTTATTTTTGAGGAAACAGTAGATAGTTGTAAACTGCTTGGCCTTTTAACTGTCTGTTTTCCCTATTCCACTTGTCCTGGCTTACTTACATGTCTTGCATAGATTGTTTCAGAGAAATTAAAGAAGAAATCTTACTACTGGTCCTTTTTTTATTTTGCCAGTATTTCGAGTTTATATTATTATTCAGATTAGATTGTACTGCAGCAAACAAACACTATGTGTTCTTTTTCTCCCCAGATTTTTCTCTCACCTTAATGTTAATCTTAGCAATGTGTTTTATTCTGCTAGGATGCCACAGAAAAATAGCACAGGTGGGGTGGCTTCAACAATCAAAATCTACCGTATATCTCACAGATCTGGGGACTGGGAAGTCCGAGATCAAAGCACTGGCTTATTGGATTCCTGGTGAAAGACCTCTACCTTCGTACTGTGTCCTTACATGGCAGAAAGAGAGAGGGAGTGGGCTCCTGGTGTGTCCTGTAAGACTTAGAAAAACACGAATCCTATCATCTTAGGGTCTCACCTTTATGACCTCATTTAACCTTAATTACTGCCTTATGGGCCCCATCTCCAAATATAGTCACATTGGAGATTAAGGCTTCAACATGTGGATTTGGGGAAGAGTGGAAGTCACAATTCAGTCCGTAGCAAAGTGTATTCTGAAACCATCAGGGTATAGCAGTTTATTTTTCTGGACACCTGGGAGTCCACATGACTAAATCAAAAGTGCACAGGATTACAAATCAAACCAGTTTCACTCAGTCCTGCCTTGTGCAGGGAGCATCACTGGACTATGGAGAGCCTCTATCTGGTGTTAGGTAAAAGTGTCGTGTTCCTTAAAGCAACTCCTAATAAATTAGGGTGTTATGAAGGCAGCATAGAAATGGTCAAGTGCAACATGAATATCTCACAAATCTCAGTGTGTTTTATTGTAGTTGGTGGGAAAGAGTTAGAAAACTGTGTACTGCATTTGAATTTCCAAACCTTAATTAAGATTCTTCTCGCTCTCCTTAGACAGTTGTGCCTTAAGGCGATTGACTGACAAGACAAAGTCAGAGGTATTTCAAAGATGATGATTATTTTTACTCCATCCAAAGTACCAAAAAAAAAAAAAAAAAAAAAAAAGGAGATTCAAAGAGGGAGGGTAAAGGTATAGTAGAGTTGCCACAACTCTCAGCTTGCCTGATGGTGTGAAGGCTGAAGGAGTGTTCTGGACTCCCAGATAGATAAAAGCATGGTGAGAGAGAGTTGTAAGAAATCCCGAGATGGGAGCAATTGGTGGAGTGGTTCCTTCTTTTCAAAAGTTGTTTCTCCTATCTGTGTGGTAGCCATAAATGAAGAGGTTGTCACAGATGTGAACTATTGGTCCCAACCTCTAATAAAGGGGGTGAGGGAGAGCTTACCTGTTAGGTCTCTCCAGCCATCTTTGCTCTTCTGTAAGATGTCTGCCTTGTTATAGCTTGGTATTTCACTCTATTTTCTCCCCCCCCCCCTTTTTTTTTTTATCAATGTTATAACAAAACGACGAATAAAACAACATTTTTGAGGACCTACTGTCTAGTAAAATGAGAAATACATCGTTTTAGCTGTGCACTGCCTAGAAGGCTATTATTAAAAAAAAAAGTTTTTCTTCTTTTTATTATGGCTTCCTGTCTCTCTCCAAGTCCACTGTGTATGGAGTACACATCTCCCTGTGGCAGAGGGAAGTAGAAGCTTGGGTATGATTGAACTATCCCATGCTTATTGCATGTGGCTTATTTAGGAAAATGCAAACACAACATCCCGATTATATGCTGTTTCAAATCCTTGGTAGAACAAGGCAAGAATAAATAAATATTACTGTAAAATAACAAGCATGATTAACTATGTCTTTTAGGAATTACCATTAGGAATCCTCATACGTAGAAATTCGGACCCAATGTTCTCATTATGTCATCTACCTTAAGTTCTAAATTGGAATTTCCTATATGGAACTGTGGTCTCTCTTGGGACTTAGGCACTCACACATAAATTCTCAGAGGGCCTGAGCATTAGCATGCTACTACTGTTAAGAGCCACTCTGAATGGAATGTCATCTCTGAATAGCACACGTGAATCCAAATGCTGAATGCGTATGCTGGTCTTTGGTAACATATAGATGTTTTTGCAGCCAGCCCCTGGTTCTTATGGTACTGTTCCTCCAGATGCAAATACTCTTGTCCTGTGACCTGTGTGGCAGGGTTCTGAACTTGCAACCATCTTAGTTAAGGTTAAGTTTGATAGTAATTTCATTCTCTGCTGATCTTGAAGATATGTGTGTCTTTTAATGTAATTTGTTAAGTGTCTTTATGCCTGTAAGTACACTATTTGTTGGTTAATTGCTTTCTTCTGCAAGGGATACATTAAAATTTTTTTAAAATTTATTTTGTATTACTATTTATTATGTATTTATTTTGTATTACTATTTATTTTGTATTACTAAAATTTTTTAAATTTATATTTTATTGATTTTTCACAGAGAGGAATAGTTAAAAACATCTATCAGCTTTAAAAGCCCATGCATTCACATTTTCTTCAATAGTGCTTTCATGTTAAAATTTGGTGGTATTTTTTTCCCCCCTTCCTGTATTTATTCTACAGGTAGTATTACCTCTCTTTCTAGTCTATGGATATGTTATTGCTTCTAGAATTTGCTTATTGCATTCTTTGCATTTTCTTGGCACACACTACCTCTTTTAACTGCATAAACTGGGCTCTCTGTATAGAGTTCCTACCAGAGCATTTATTGTACAATGTTTTATAGCTCTTCTGAGAACTACAATCTCTCCCTATTACTTTTTCCTGTTCTTTTATCTCTTCACATTGTGAATTGCTTTAAGAGCCTTGTCCCCTCCTTTATTATTTACACTCTGTACTGGGCGAATTCTGGTGCTTTCCAAAAGTTATTTGCCTCTTGCAGCACTAAATCTGGAGCTTTCTATGTCCCGGGAGTCTCTTGTCTTTTTTTCTAATCACAATTTGATTTCTGACTTCAATTCAGACAGTATCTAACAGTTCAAGAAATAGTGTGGACTTCTTTGGAAAATACATTCTGATATAGCCCTAGATACTTTTCCCATATGTCACTTAGGATTTGTCTCAACTGCTTAGAACAGGAAACTCAAATTACAGAAACCTAAACAAAAAAAAAAGTTTATTTTTTTCTCTATGTGGAAGAGTTCCAGGGACAGGCAGTCCAGTAATCACGGGCTCTTTCTGTCTTTTTGGTCCTTGGTGAGTGGCTTCTTAGCTTAGCTGTTTGGCTCTTCTTTGCTTGAAGGCTGCTGCAGCCACATCCACACTCCAAGAGGCAGCAAGAAGAAATAGAAAGAGCCAAAACCTGTTTGGCTCAGTGGATAGAACGTTGGTCTGCGGATTGAATGGTCCCAGGTTTGATTTCAGCAAGGGCATGCACATTGGTTGTGGGCACAACCCTGGTAGAGGGTGTGCAGGAGGCAGCTGGTTGATGTTTCTCTCTCATCGATGTTTCTAGCTCTCTATCTCTCTCCCTTTCTCTCTGTAAAAAAAATCAATAAAATATATTTTAAAAAAACTAGAAAGAGAAAAAGGGACACTTTTAGAGTGAAACAATCATCTTTATTTTTATTTTTTTTAAATATATATTTTATTGATTTTTCACAGAGAGGAAGGGAAAGGGATAGTTAGAAACATTGATCAGCTGCCTCTCACATACCTTCTACTGGAAATGTGCTCACAACCAAGGTACATGCTGTTGACTGGAATTGGACTTAGGACCCTTGAATCCGCATGCCGACACTCTATCCACTGAACCAAACCGGTTAGGGCAACAATTACCCTTAAGAGCTTCCCTAGAAGTCCCACCTAATGACTTCTAGTAAAATCTCATGGATAGTTTGACATAGTCCTTCACTCAAAATGCAAAGAAAGTTCACTAAGGAGAAAGAGGGGAAGGGACATTGAGTAAGCAACCAACAGTGACTACCATCCTTAGACAGTCCCACTGTAGTGCTTGGGCTCCACACTTGAGGCAAAACTTGCATTTGAGGCTGCCAGTCTCCCCAGGCCACATCCTCCCTCTCTGGGAAATGACTAACCTTCTCTGGACTTCCCATGACATAGGGCATGCATACCTTTCTCAAGGATATACACCAATGACAAATGCTTAGCTCCTTTCCCAGGGATGATGACCCTTCTCAAAGATGATTCTTTATGAAAGCTACTTGTGAGAAACATTGATCATTTGCATTATCGAGTATTCTTCCAAAGTTGTTGCTTTTCGCAATAAACTATGCCTTTATTCTTTATTCTTTTTTTTTTTTATTATTGATTTCAGAAAGGAAGGGAGAGGGAGAGAAAGATAGAAATATCAATGATGAGAATCATTGATTGGCTGCCTCTTGCACACCCCGTACTGGGACTCGAGCTTGCAACGCAGGCACGTGCCCTTGACTGGAGTCCAACAGAGGGCCCTTCAGTCCACAGGCTGACACTCTATCTATTGAGCCAGACCAGCAAGGGATGCCTCTATTCTTTTGGGATTTAAATTTTGTTACTCAAAGCCAAGACTTTAGAATTAAAAAATCCTTTATCTCTCTAAAATCCCAGGCCTTATACATTTGATATTTTGGTTTTTAAGATGATTGTCTCTGCCATAAACTTTAAAAATTTACTTACTATAACAAATTCCCTTCAGTAAATAACTTGACTTCTGTTACTATCTCGAATGCAACTTCTTGAGACAATGTAGAAAGCCTCAATTGTTACCTGACCCAGGGGCAACTAAACTGCAAGGAACCTCGGGTAAGATATGAAAATCTACTGAATAGATAATAGTAATACAAACCAGAAGGGCAATGCATTAAAAGTGGTTTGAGAAGTGCAAAGAGCAAAGAATTCTGACTGTGGGCAAGCAGGGAAGATGTGCCTGGACAGGGACCATTGAGTTCCTTCGTGCCTAAGAGACTCTGATGCCAGAAAATAGAAGGAATGACTTTGTAGACAACCCAGAAAGGTGACTGTTTGGGTTGATTTTACAGAAAATATAACCACTTTGCATGACACTGTCAGCCAACAAATACTTCTTCAGCATCAGCTTTGTTCAGGTTGCATGCTAAGCTTGAAGCTTCAAAGGCAAAGAGACCTTATCTCTGACATTTAGGAGTTAGGGTCTTCTTAGGGAAATAGGTAAATAAATAACATTATAGTATAATTTGAGCAGTGCTATATTTGGGATAGAAGTAACAATGGTGAATGGATGAATAAATTTATTAAGTATTTATTGAAATAAGTATCTTCCTCTCCCATGTGACAGGCCCTGGGGTGACAGGCCCTGGGGACACAATGGAGAGAAAAGCAGACAGTGTCTCTGAGCTCCTCGAATTTACAGTCTAGAAATGAAAGAAGAACTCTAATGACCAGCCATAAAGCCTAAGCTGAACTTACATTTATATTCTGTTGTGAAATCAGGGCTATACATGTGGAAATTTTGCTGTGACTATTTTAAAACATGGATATTTTCTGTATTTAAAAACTTTAACAGCTTCCTTGAGGAAATTAAAATAAGCACTCTGCACATTACAACATCTTTAGACTTTCTTTTGCTGGCATAATACTCAAAATTCCAATGAGAGGGCTCTCAAGTGAGTACACAGAAGGGTACTCCTGGTGAGAAAAATGTGAAGACCCATTTCAGATATCTTTTTAACTGTCCATTTGTATTATAATACTGGTAAATGCAACCTCTTCTATCTCTCCTGTTAAAGCAAAAGCATCTGAAATTTGACTAGGCCAGTGGTCGGCAAACTCATTATCCAACAGAGCCAAATATCAACAGTACAAAGATTGAAATTTCTTTTGAGAGCTGAAAACTGACTTCTGTTCATGGGCCACAAAGTTTCAATTCCACTGTAAGTGCGTGCCCGCACGTGGTATTATGTGGAAGAACCACATTCAAGGCGCCAAAGAGCTGCAGTTTGCCAACCACTGGACTAGGCTATGTATCTCATCATCTTTGCCCTTTTTCTGAACTAATAATTAACCTACACTTGTTGAAGGCCTCAAATGTTCCCAAACCAGTGTTAAATCTGTAACAGAACCTTCATCTGTTCACTTGACAAAAGGGTTTGTAATCCTGTTTGGAGAGATACGTCATACATCCTTGAAAACTTAACTGAAAATGCCAGTAGGCATGTGACTGATATTAGGTTGGGTATACAGAGTTGCTCATGTCAAGAAGACCCACATTCCATAGTAGAGAAAGCTCCAACTCGGTTGATCTAACTGAAATAGTCTGATAAATGTTCAAGGTCATGTTCAATGTCTTGCAGGTTCTCCATGCCTTTACTGATGCCATTTTTGATGAGTGGATGAGAAGATTCAATCCTTCCGCAGATGCTTGGCCTCAGGAGCTGGCACCCATTGGTCACAATCGGATGTACAACATGGTTCCTTTCTTCCCTACGGTGACTAATCAGGAATGCTTTTTAACCGCAGACCAACTTGGCTATAGCTATGCCATTGATCTGCCAGGTAACTAATACAACTTCTAAATGGGTGATTCATCTTTTAAAGGAGCTTTTGTTTTTATTGTTTTGTTTTGTTTTTGTTTTTGTTTTGTTTGTGTTTTTTTTTAATGAAAAAATGTAAACCAATTCCTTAAATTGAAGCAAATTAACTTTATTGGCAATTTTCTAGGATACAGATATTTAGTAAAAGTAGCTTTTGAATTACTAATTAAACATCAGAAAAGGGATATTTTAGAAAACTGAAAGATGTGAACAAACCTTGATTTTACAATTTTGTTTGAGTTAATCGAAAGCTGGCCATGGTCTGAACTGTTTAATTAGTAAAGTAAAAATTCACTAGCCTCATGTGAAGAGAAACTCCCAAGAGATTGTTACTGGAAAGCAAGGCTGGGTTTAGAGTGAGGCGAGAGCAGCACTAGTTTGGGTCACAAAGTTTCAGGGGAGGCCAAATATGTTAGTAATCTAAATAGGTAATAATATCATGCAATATTTTAAAACAATGAATGCAAAAAATGTTTTGATGAGTTCACTATCAGAATTTTAAATAAAGACAGGCTGTTGTTTGTTTTATATTCCTGCAGTATTTTGTAATTGGACCATTTTTTCCAGTTATCCATACCACCCCTGCTGGGTGGGGTTTGTGAAGCTGACCATCGTCTGCTAACAGATTGGGCGACATGGGACTTCATGTGTATATTTTATAAATTAATGTGTTTTTTTAAACATGTTTTTAGGTTGTTGATTTTTTTTATTTCTTTTTCTACTTGGTTCAAAATATAGAAGGATATTTTGATAAGTTCATATAGGAACACCTTTTCTTTCTTTCTTTCTTTTTTTCTTTTTACCTAGGCCCCAGTATAGCTCTGTGTGCCATTTAAAGGATCTTAGTTTGCAATACATACAAATATTGAATCATTATGTTGTTCACCTAAAACTAATAATGTGCTATATGTCAATTAGACCTCATTAAAAACAATCTTAGAACAGGTTGAGAAAGAAAGCTAAAATAATAACAACAAATATCTTAGTTTGTCAAGAAGTCAAAAACACATCCCCTCTGCCAGTAGCTTTTCCCATCTTCACTAAGTCTCTTTTTTCATCTTCACTAAGTCTCCACCTACAAAGTAATCAGGACCGTTTTGAGCTCACTTTTGTCTTTGACTTCAGAGTCTTTCAGGCTCCAGAATATGTCCCCTGCTTTTCCTTCTAATTTGCATCTACTGCTACCCCTTCTCCTTACTGATTTGAAATTTTATTTCTGTGGACAACTGAGGGTATCTCTTTGAAACTTCTTTTCCTTTTAACTGGGACATAAAATAACCAAAAATTTTGCAATGTGCTCTTTGACCATGTTTTCTGCTCTGAAATCAGCCAGTTAAGAGGTATAGACAGAGGCTCTAAATATGCCCCCAAAGCATTAACTCACTAGAAGACACAAACTCATGCTCATTTTCTGGTCTGATAAATAAGTTTACAGTTGCATCTGCGGTAACATAACTATAATCAGAAGTCAGAGAATGGAGTGAGGGATTTGCGAAAAGAGATAGCTTTTAAGCTAGATTCGAAGAGATGATAGATCTTAGGTAGCCGAGGAGGAAAGAAGACAATATTTTATATTGAAGAAGGGGAGGGCACAGGACTGTGAAAGGCACAGGTAGTCCACATAGAGGACTGTGAGAAGAAATCCTCTCATAGTATAAGGCTTCGGTAGAAGATTATTGTGAATTCAAGTTGGATATGTGATGTACACCTGCAACCTATATAATTTTATTAACCAATGTTACCCCAATAAATTCAATTTAAAAAAAATGAGCATTGAATAGTTAAAAAAACAAAGTTGGATCTGTGAGAAGTACCTGATTATGTAGGAATTTAAAAACTAGGCAGAAACCACAATTAGGTATCATTTTCTACCCATTAGAATGGCTATTAACAAAAAGAAACAGCAGAAAATAACAAGGGTTGATGAAGATGTGGAGAAATTTGAAGCCTTGTGCACTGATGGTCAAAATGTAAAATGGCATAGCCTCTGTGGAAAAACAATATGGAAGTTCCTAAAAAACATTAAACATAGAATTATCATATGAGCCAGCAAATCAGGTTCTGGATATATATCCCAATGAATTGAAAGCAAGTAATCAAACAGATGTTTATACAACTTGTTCATAGCATAAAGAAGGTAGAGACAATGGCAAAAATTC
This sequence comes from Pipistrellus kuhlii, assembly GCF_014108245.1. Classification (NCBI taxonomy): domain Eukaryota; kingdom Metazoa; phylum Chordata; class Mammalia; order Chiroptera; family Vespertilionidae; genus Pipistrellus; species Pipistrellus kuhlii. The sequence continues at coordinate 147,461,693 of NW_023425529.1, read as the reverse complement.
TTCACCTGAGGGTTGCATATTTTGCATTTCACCAGTTACCATTTTAGCACGTGCTTTTACAAATGAGTTTCTAACTCACGGAAGTAGTTATATATACTTCCTTGGAGGGTTTATTTTGTATAAGTATTTATTGTAAGAAATGTTTAAAGATTCAGCAAACAGTATTTAAATAAGGGAATGACATTTCCTGCTTCCTTAAGAAAGAAAACAATTGTGGACATGATAAATAGTTGGTGCGGAAGGAGAAGATACATTTTATTCTAGCCAGTGTTTTGCTTTATCAACAAAAATGCATATAAAAGGCAAATTTGTTTATTTTTTTCCTTTGTGAAGAGTGTTCAGCTGACGAAAATCCCAATCACAGACTTTTTTCTTCTGCTTTGATTTCAGATGAAGAAATTCCAAGTGGGTCCGCGACTCTCCCAGTGGTTATGGGCATGCTGGTGTTTTTGGTCGGTCTTTTTGCCTCGCTGGCTTTCCTTCAGTATAGAAGACTTCGCAAAGGATATGCACCCTTAATGGAGACACATTTGAACAATAAGAGATACACAGAAGATGCTTAGAATGCTCATGCATTACCCTAGAAAAGAAGCCCGCTATCCTGTTGCTGAGACCCTGATAACAAACTAACCCTCACTGTTCTTCCTTTAGTCAAACATCTTCGGCACAGCTCATTGTGGTGATGATGATCCCCAACACAGAAGATGCTTAGCTGTAGTTTCTGGCTTGCTTTGCTGTGTAACAGCCTTAAGCAAAAGTGCTGAAGATTTGTGCTTGCTCATAATAGTTCCTCATATTGATTAAGCCTCCTCAGTGTTTTGAGAATATATTAAAAAAAAAAAGTTGATAGTGTAGAGTTTATTGTAATTTTATGGTTAGTGAAATTTGAGACTTGGACAAGATTATGGTTCAACCTTTCTTAGCCCAAGTGTCACCATTTGTAATAGGGTGGGTAGGGTGTGGCAGGGGCTACAATGCTCTCTAAGCTCCCTTTGAACTTTAAATATCTACGCTTTTAGGTGCCCTTCTGATTGTCCTCTGAGGCTTATTTTTCTTTTTTTCCTCTCCAGCCTTTAAAATGGCTGTAAGGATGAAAATAGGCTTATTTTCTAAGTAGGATAGAGAATAAGTGAGTGAATGATTAATTCGGTTCTTTTCTAAATTAGACTTCACAGAATTTACCAAAAGTCTGAAGTTCTTAACAGTAGACATATCACAAGATTCAATAGCTGGATAAATATGAATGATAAATAAGTAGGTGAAGGATTAAATTATAGATCTTTCCATTTACCTAACGTACAATTTCAAACTCATTACCAAAAAATAGAATCCCTCTTTCCAGGAAAGGCTGACTGGAGAAGGCTGGCGAGGATATAATCCAGAATATGAGACAATTGGATCAGAGTTCCATTGCTCCCAGTCTCATTTGACTGATCCTGAACCAATTTCTTTACTAGGTAGCCTCAGATGAAAAATTACTCATGTAAAATGCATTTGGCTTATTTAAAAATATATATATATCGGGTCTAGTAATAATTAATGTCGTTTTTAAACATTCGTTTAAAATCTTGCTTGGCGTTGACTTGTATTGACATAACCTTCAAACACGTGGTATCTACAGAACGTGTGAAGTGCAATTAACAAGTTTTGCTTGAAAAAGTTTGTGTTTGGTTTGGTTTTTGTTGCAAAACTAGGGCTAAGAAGATGGCGGATGAAGAGCATATTCGGCACTGCATGCTTTACGAGTTCCAATTAGGAAGAAAAGCAAGTGAGGCTGCAAAAAACATCTGTAGGGCTCTTGGTCAAGATGCAGTTAGCGCCATAAAATGCCAGCGTTGGTTAGAGAAATTTCGCGAGGGAAATTTTTCGTTAGATGACAAGAGTGGTCGAGGCCGTGTGTCCAATTTTGATCAAGAAGCTCTTCAAGCTCTTTTGGTGCAAAATCCTCAAATTACCCAACAAGAGCTTGCGACAACTTTAAATTGTTCACAAAAAACAATTTCCAATCAATTGCGTGCACTTGGCAAAGTCCAAAAGTTTGGAAAATGGGTTCCTCATGAGTTGACCGACAACAACAGTAATCAAAGAGTCACAATTTGCAGTTCGCTCCTCTCTCGTCAAAACCGTTTGCCGTTTTTAGAGCAAATTGTTACCGGAGATGAAGAATGGGTGCTGTATGTTAATTTGAAAAGGCAGCCTCAATGGTTGGACAAAAATGAGGCTCCACAGCCCACGCCAAAACCTGACTTGCATGCGAAAAAAGTGATGTTGTGTGTTTGGTGGAACTTTAAAGGAATTCTTCATTATGAACTTTTACCATCTAACCAAACCATTACAAGTGCAGTGTATAGTGCCCAATTGGAAAGGTTAGCCCAAGCTTTAAGAGAAAAAGAACCCGCTCTGATTAATCGGAAGGGCGTAATTCTTCACCACGATAACGCACGACCGCATGCTGCAAGAATCACTGCTGAAAAACTGCACCAGTTGGAATGGGAAGTTCTCCCTCAACCTGCATATTCTCTTGATATTGCCCCTTCCGAGTACCATTTGTTTCTTTCTTTGCAAAACTTTCTTCTTGGAAAAAAATTTAATAATGAAGAATGCCTCAAAAATGCATTGACCGAATTTTTTGCATCAAAATCACAAGAATTTTACAACAGAGGGATTAAAATGCTTCCTGAGTGTTGGGCACAAGTAGTAGAAAACAACGGCAACTATATTGTTGATTAAATTTTGTTGTATTGTTTAAATAAATTCGATTTAAAAAAAGTATTAGAAAACGACATTAATTATTACTAGACCTAATATTTTATTGATTTTGTGCAGAGAGGAAGGGAGAGCGATAGAAAGCTAGAAACATCGATGAGAGAGAGTCATGGATCAGCTGCCTCCTGCACACCCCCCACCGGGGATATGCCCGCAACCAAGGTACATGCCCTTGACCAGAATTGAACCCGGGACCCTTCAGTCCCCAAGCCGACGCTCTATCCACTGAGCCAAACCGGTTTCGGCCATTTGGCTTATTTTTAAGAGTTGCCTTTGTATTGATTAATGTTTCACTATACTGATGTTACTTATGAATGTTAATCAATTAAGTCTCATCATTTAAAAGCAAACAATGTCTACAGAATATAACAATTCATAATTAAGTGGTTATGTTCCATTTAGTAAACATCGGATCATGAGAGATAAGAAGGAGGCATTTTTTCACTAAGATGTTTAAATTTAGCAATATGATCTTCACTTCCAAAAGTGAATAGCTACTGAGAGTTCAAGGCAAATTTCACCTGTTCATATCTGATATTTGTGCATCAGGGGTGAGGCCAAAGTTCTAGAAGGTGGCCCGTCTGTCTGCTCATTTCAGCACTTCTCTCTGGAATTGATGAGTCTTAAGAATGGTTGTTAAGAGCATCCTAGAGCTGCCTTCTACAGATGGGGGCCTAGAGGGTACAAGATTCACCAACACCCAGTGTTGCCCACTGGAATAAAATTGGGAAAGCCAGAGAAATGGACAAAGCTCAAGTGAATTTGAGGCTCATAAAGCCACAAGTATATTTAAGAGTAGGCTCAGCAAATAAGGATCAAGGTAGCTCAGGGTCCTTCATGGGGTGAAGGATTGCTGAGACTTTGTTAGCCACAGCTGCATCTGAATTCCTGCCTTTAAGAGCATATGGAAAAAATTTTAACAATGTTTCATTAACATTCTCCACTCTGGAAAATGTATGCTCCCAACTCAGGTTTGAACACATTCTTACATCCATTTTTATACCAAAGGAGATATACTGTATATTAAAATGAAGATATAGCTGTGCATAATACCATAGGATGTTCCAGAAAAGTTGTGTATAAATTATTTATACTTTAAAAGCACCAGGGGAATTAGTTTTTATAGATGAACTATTATGAATAATTCTATAAAGCAAATAACCACCTCTAGCTTCTCTTTCAGGTATATCAGAATTTTCATACATCATATTCTCATAAGATTTGTTTAAAGCAAGATCTATCTGTGGTAGAAGTAAAGGATAGTCATTTATACTTAGCTGCTTTATCTGTGGTGCTGAAGCTTATAAATATTATATTTTATAATGTCTTCCTGGAAGAAATAATTTCTTAATTTTATAGTTCTTTTAAGAAGAATAACATTTTCTAATAGTTTCTAATATTACAATAAATCAGTGATGAATTTCTTTTAAAAATTTAAAAGTAGAACAAACCTGTAGAATAAAAGAGTTTATATTTACGTACATTGCATGTTATGCAAATAAACTCAAAAATATCATTGAGCATTGTAGAGTTATACTTCTCAATGATAGGGGGAAAATTCAACCTTGAAGAAAATGAAATCCAATGCCATATTTCCTTTGTGAATGAAATTCTCCTCTAATTCTAAAATTCTTTAACATTAATTTGTCTCTTGCTTAGGATTTACTAGTAACATCGTTAATTATAATAATCCTAATGAATAATTTTAATATCACATTAATAAAAGTAAAAAACTTATTAAAGAAGAAAATAAAAATAAATGTTGTTTTGCAGATTATTGTCATCTAATGGGACTATTGCTTTTTAACAATAATAATTTTTGAGCATCAATTCCCATATACATATATGTATATATATATATATATATAAATATATATATATATGAACATGATATGTATGTATTATATAATACATAATAATTACTTCACTCCTTAAAAACAAATATAAAATATCAATACATAATAGTTACTTCATTTTGGGAAGTAAATTCTTAAACTGATGTTTCTACTTTTGAGTTTCTAAGCAATTGAGACTTCCTGGCTCTCTGTTATATAGGTAAGAAAAATGAGGCACCACCCTTTTCCCAGGTGAAGAGTTACATTCGATGTCCCCATGGTCTAAAGACTGATCTTGGGTGGGGGGTGGAGGGTAGGGAGTGGGGAGGGTGGTAGAGTGGCTACTTCCAGTCAGTGACGAGGAAGGAGGGGTCTGTAGTCACTATCTCACTGATCCTCCTGGAAAGCTTTCTCCGTCAGTCAACTTGTTGGAGGTTTCAGAAGAAGGAAGTTAGAAGCAGTGAGATAATGGTCTTGTCCTGTTTACTTCTACATCAAGACTTGAAGCTCTCAGAGGTCAGGTGGCACACCTTTCTGTATGGCTCCAGTGTCACTGTATCAAAGCACTTCAAGTAATCAGAAAATGTTGCCAGTTAATTAACACAGACACATAAAAGAGCCAATTCAGCCCTAACCGGTTTGGCTCAGTGGATAGAGCGTCAGCCTGTGGACTGAAGGGTCCCAGGTTTGATTTCGGTCAAGGGCATATACCTTGGTTGTAGGCACATTCCTAGTAGGGGGTGTGCAGGAGGCAGTTGATCAATGATTCTCTCTCATTGATGTTTCTAACTCTATCCCTCTCCCTTCTTCTCTGAAAAAAATCAATAAAATATATTTAAGAAGAAAAAAGAAAAAGAAAAGAGCCAATTCATTCTGAACTGGGAGATAATTACTGTCCTCAATGCAATCGCAAAACCCAAGGTTGAACTTTTCTCGTTTCTACAGTGCCTTGCTCATCCTGAATGCTCTATTAATAAATTAATAAGTTAATTTAAAAGTGAACTTGAACCATAAAATAAACTATATTTTAGATTTTGAATAGGGCATATGGGTAGGCAAAATTTTACTTCAAACAATCTAATACAAAAAGAACACTTTTTAGCTATATTTTCTTCTTTGGTATATCTCCTCCCCACTGATAGTAGGCCTTAATTCTACCATTTCTAGGGACAAGGACAGAAAGTTGGGTCCTTACAGTGCCATTTTAGGGCCCTCCACTACCTGCTATCTTAACAGCCTTGTTCCACTGGAAGAAGTAAGTGGGCAAATTATCTAGCCAAGCAAATCAGTGCTTTTCTTATTCTCATGGGCTTAAGAATTTCTTTAGAAATTCTCTAAAGATTATATGATATTTTGACTTTAGCTATAATGACAGTTCAAGCTGAAAACAAACTTGTGAAATCTTGAAAACAACACATAAGAAAATTGTGAGCAGAACAAGGTTTTCTAAAAGTGAACAAAGCAAACAGAAGCATGAGGTCCCTTCTCAAGGCCAGTATGCTCTATATATTTTCCCCAAGACTATATCTATAACCCACTTGTGTTATTTGCCACCTTGATTCAAGTCAGACTTCTTGGCTGTAATATGGCTGGATTTGGTCCTTTCTTCTGGCCATCCTCTGCTCCTTTGGAGGTTTATAAACAAAAGCTAAAACCATCACAGTGTCTCCCACATATAATTGTGCTCTGTGTTATAAATAACGCCTCATAGAAAGGCTTAAACTTGTTCTTCTTTATTAAAATACCACAGGTTTCCTGCCAGCGTACACATTCTGATTACTCATTCACTGTTACTGAGCATTTCTGAATGTGTAATTAGCACAGTGACCTTTCTGATTAACCGCATAGCTGAACTGGGTTACAATAAAGCAAAACCTGCCCTCTTGTGTTCTATTGGAACATTGCACAATTTGGTGAAGTTCTTAGGGTTAGTAGTTTTCTCCATGGTGGTTAATTGCCTGGGTCAGAAAAAAAACAAAGGCTGGAAGATTTTCCACGAATTCAGAAATCAGAACAGATAAGCACAATACTTAGAAGGAATGATTTCCTGTGTAGGCAACGTCACCATATAATTAAGGCTCTTAGAATTTCCTTTTAAATATAGTTTAAAATATTAAATGTTCACCAGCAAGCCATAAAAATTTGGGGTGGCTCTGAAACTAGTTTGGCTCAGTGGATAGAACGTCGGCCTGCGGACTGAAAAGTCCCCGGTTCGATTTCAGTCAAGGGCATGTACCTTGGTTACGGGCACATCCTCAGTAGGGGTATGCAGGAGGCAGCTGATCGATGATTCTCTCTCATCCATGCTTCTAACTCTCTATCCCTCTCTCTTCCTCTCTGTAAAAAATCAATAACATATATATTTTTTAAAAAATTGGGGGTGGGGGTATTTCAGGCCACTGAGCAAAACTCTTCTATGCCTGTCAAATACACATAGGGTATAATTTAGTTAAAATTATTTATATGATCATATGGCAGCTGGAGATTGGGGAGATGTTTTTTGTTAGTGTTTTATTTCCCCAATTAAAAACTGTTACTGAGAAGCTGGTAAATTTTGAAAAAAAATGTTAGAAGAAATACTGGATCAGTGAATAGAAACCAGATATAAATACCTGAATATGGGTGTGGGTGAGCTCAGTGTCAGACAACTTCCTTCACGGTGGGAAATTCACTTTTCATGACTGGGCGATAGGCCTGATGATGCCAAGAACAAATATTTATTTAGGTGCCTCCAGTGGTTGATATTAGGTGATTGAAAAAGGGACTCAAGTAATAAAGACAACATTTTTTTTAATGTGTTTGTAAAACCTTTCCTTCTAGTACAAGTATGTCAAACTCAAAGGCTAACATGAGCCAAATAAACAAGGTTTAAGTTTATGTGGGCCGCAAAAAAACCAAAAGCTTCAATTTTCATAGAAACATAAGTTTATTTCGATAGAGACATGCTGAATACAAAGACCTGAAATAAGTGAGTAATCATTAGAATAAAATGATAGAACATTTTAATAAAAATTAGTATGTTTTTTCTTGAACATTAACTTACCAGACACTGAATAACTGCACAAATTAATAAGCATAATGCAAATAAACCTATTTTTCTTGTACTCCAAAAGTGAAATATTTCTTGTTGTGCGCACCAAACAAGTCAGTACAAGACTAGTGACATGGCAATTGGCTGCTAAAATATTCACTGCTAGAGTTAGTGGAGAAAATTGGTGTGCCTACACATAAGGCACGTAAGGGAAATGAATGCAACATGATTATAGTAATTAGTCATTAGCGAACATTGTAGTTCATTATTAATAACTAGAGGCCAAAACTCTTCTATGCTTGTCAAATACACATAGGATATAATTTAGTTAAAATTATTTATATGATCATATGGAATATCCCCACCCCCAATCTTTAAAAAAAAATCATTAAAATCATGTATTTGGGGGAGGGGGGGCGGGGAGAGTCCCCTCAGCCCAGCCTGCACCTTCTCACAGTCCAGGAGCCCTTGGGGAATGTCTGACTTATGGCTTAGGGCCGCTCCCTGGAGGAGTGGGTGAGCTCAGTCAGGCACATCCCCGGGGGAGTCACTCTAAGCCATCAGTTGGACATCCTTAGTGCTTCCAGAGGTGAGAGAGGCTCCCGCCAATGCCACTGCGCTAGCCAGCCATGAGCCCAGCCTGCATTGAGTGTCTGCCCCCTGGAGGTCAGTGCTCATCATAGCGACCAGTTGTTCTGCCATTTGGTCGATTTGCATGTTAGCCCTTTATTATATAGGATTATGTATAACAGAATATTGTAAAACTTAAGTTACAAAGTTTTTATTAAAACGTTTCTTATATATCATTATATTGGCTGGGCTGCAAATATTTGTTGTGGGCCACATGCCCGCGGGCTGAGAGTTTAACATGCTTATTCTATAGTACGTATACCCAGGTAAAGATTAAAGGGGCAAAATGGGAGCGGGGCATTTGCTTATTCTGAGAAGTTTTGCTTAGGTGAAAAAATTGGGGCTCAAATTTTCCAGCAGAAACAGTAGCTGTTCCTATGGAGAGGAGAAAAAAAGGGAATAAAAACACCCTAAAACCAAGAAGTGAAACTGAGGAGTCAGATGGGAAATAGCATGACGCTGGAGAGAGCAATCTACCCTAGAGGAGGATCATGACTCCTCCTACAGATAAATATGTCACCGTACGAAACGCCTTGCCGAAAACTTTACTTCCAAAGCAGCACATCCATTCTTTGCTTCTACTAACGTCTCATCTCCGGTATTTTTATTTGCTTCTTTAAAGAGCAAGTTGTGTCTTGACTATTGCCACTCACCGGTGTTCCCTCTTCTGAAAACTATTTGTATGTCAAAGCCTTGCATTTCACACCAACGAGGCGTGCTCAGGTACAACGCACACGGGCTGGTGTCTTAAGTCTCAGACTGTTTTATGCAAGCAAAGGTGGGCCTTGAATGGAAACGCAATCTAAGAACTAAGAACACTCCGGGTTATCTATGAACCCCTTTCTCTGCTTCAATGTGGCAAGCGCACAACTCCCAACCTTTCCAGCTCCGAGACTCTTTCTCGAGCAGCACGTTTTCTTTTCATTTCAGGCGTTTTACAATTTTGAGGCTTGTAACATTTTATAAACTCAAGGTCGCTTTCTTTCTGTTCCTTTCTCTCCATAGCCTGTCCTCTTATCAAGATGCAGGCTTTGTGTGTGTGTGTGTGTGTGTGTGTGTGTGTGTGTGTGTGTGTGTGTGTGTTTAACGCTTTTACTTGAGATAGTCCCAACTCTTTGATCTGGCGCTGACTCTCAGCCCTGCGTGCTGTCAGCCGCGGGGAGCGTGTCAGGTGCGCTGCCTGCCAGTGCTTGACAGCATCACCGTGCCTCGCCGACAATCAAAGGGCTCTTCCAACCCAGCAACATGCAAATGTGTCCCTTTTTGGCTTCCGCCTGTCACAGCTCCCATTTTCCAGCTTAGCTAGCTGCACAAAAGCACGCTTGATAAGATCATGTTGAAGTTGACGCTGGGTGTCAGGGATGCAAATGCGTTGTTTTTAAACAAGGTCCTCAGAACATGAAGTCAGAGGGAACTCACCTGGCAGCTAGATGGCTGCCTTGGACCTGGTTTTCCGCTCGCTGGGCTGACAATGCAACCGAGCGGCATTTATCACAGAGCAATCTGCTCCCCTTTGTTGCAGCTGTCGGAGGGAAGAATTCTGTCTCTGGGAGACTTTGCTAGGGTTTCTCCCTATGTACCTACTATTCAAGTCACAGGAGAAAACAAGGATGCCACCTTCATGATCTCCCTGTGTGAACTCCCTGGCAGTGTAAGAGAAGAGTGCTGGGCTCCCAGGAATTACAGTCTTTCCTGAGCCCCGCCACAAGTCAGGGTTCAGTATGATCTCTCTTGACATTTGGCAGATTTCTTTCCATGCCTGTTGGTCCTGGCACTGGTTCAGGTATTAGGGAAGGCTCCCAAGGGTCATTCTCAATGGCATAGGGGCGTTTTTGAGGATATAATACTGGCCTCAGCTGGCAGAGAAGTGAAATGTGTTCAGAACATTTTTGAAAAATTTTACTTTTTATATTACTGTAATTTTTTTGTGGCAAGGTATATAACATAAAATTTGTCTTTAAAAAAAAATCCTTACCTGAGAATATTTTTTAAAATTGATTTTGAGAGAGAAAGAGAGGGAGAGAGAGATATCTTGGTTGCCTCCCTTGATGGGGATCACACCTGTAACTTTGGTGTAGAGGTCGAAGCACCAACTCACTGGGTGAGCCACTCAGCCAGGGCAAAATTTGTCATTTTATTTTTAATTTAAAAAATATATATTTTATTGATTTTTCACAGAGAGGAAGGGAGAGGGATAGAGAGCTAGAAATATTGATGCGAGAGAAACATTGACCAGCTGCCTCCTGCACACTCCCCACTGGGGATGTGTCCGCAACCAAGGTACATGCCCTTGACCGGAATCGAACCCAGGACCCTTCAGTCCGCAGACTGACGCTCTATCCACTGAGCCAAACCGGTTTCGGCAAAATTTGTCATTTTAAGTGTACAATTCAGTAGCATTAATTGGATAGAGCGTCGGCTTGGGGACTGAAAGGTCCTGGGTTCGATTCCGGTCAAGGGCATGTACCTTGGTTGAGGGCATATCCACAGTAGGGGGTGTGCAAGAGGCAGCTGATCAATGACTCTCTCATCGATGTTTCTAACTCTCTATCTCTCTCCCTTCTTCACTGTACAAAATCAATAAAATATATTTAATTGCATTCTCAATGTTGTGCACCATCACCACCAGCTATTTCCAGAACTTTTCCCAATAGTACCTCTATACTCATTAAACAGTAATTCCCCATTTACCCCTCCTCAGAGGCCCTGATAACCTCCAGCAAGGCTCAGGGAAGTCTTCATTTCCATCCTGAGACCTTCAGCTCTGTGATTTGGGTGGGAACCTAAACCAATTACTCTAGTTCATGCCCCTGGCTCCAATGTACAACTGAAGGCCAAAACATTGGAAAGGGATGTTTACTGAGGATTCTAGGAAATAAAGCCAAAAAGCATGTTCTCACCCCTGAAGGATATGGTGTAAAGATGTGGGGTCTGGGATCATGGCAGCCATTTTGCCTCCATGAGGTAAAGTTTGAAACAACTAGAGTACCTTACCTTTTTATGTCAGTTTGAGTTTGGGTTTATCTTATAATATGAAGAATCCTAACTGATAAACTTCCCTTCAGGGAATTTAAAAATAAAGTAAGGAAGCAGAGGAGTTGATTTATTTATTAACTAGAGGCTCAGTGCACAAAAGGGTCTCCTCAGCCCAGCCTGTACTCTCTCCAATTGGAAACCCTCAGGAGATGTCTGACTGCTGGTTTAGGCCAGATCCCCTAGGATCAGGCCTAAATCAGCAGTTAGACATCCCTCTCACAATCCTGGATTGCTGACTCCTAAATTCACCTGCCTGCCTGCCTGATTGCCCCTAACTGCCCCCTCCCTTCCCCCCTGGCCAGCCTGGTCACCCCTCACTGCCACCCCTGTAGGCCTGGTCACCCAACGCAGACAGCTGTTCAGTCGTCTGGTTATCCCTCACTGCCCCCCCTGCCAATCTGGTTGACCCCAACTCCCCCCCCCCCACCAGCCTGGTTGCCCCCCGCTCCCCCCCCCCCCCCCCACTGCTGGCCTGGATGCCCCATGCAGCCTGTTTGGTTGTCCATCCAGTTGTTTTGGTTGTGACGACCCCCGGCTTTTTATATATTAGGATTTTCAGACACCACAATCCTTGCCTTCAATTGAGTCAAAGGAAATTTTTTTTTTGTTCCTTAAAGATGCAAAAGAAGCATTGGTACATAAGTAATGTGCCTTTGGGTGTAGAAGGACAGTAGGGTTTAATGGTTGAGTCCATAGCCTGTGGACACAGAGCACCAGTGTTTAAATTCTAGTTCAATCACTTGTCATCTACATTTTTTTTAAACTTCTATTTTTTTTACTGCTCTGGACTTCAGTTTTCTTGTTTGCAAAAAACATATTAAGAATGGCCGAGACCGGTTTGGCTCAATGGATAGAGCGTCGGCTTGGGGACTGAAGGGACCCGGGTTCGATTCTGGTCAAGGGCATGTAATATACCTTGGTTGCGGGCATATCCCCAGTAGGGGTGTGCAAGAGGCAGCTGATCGATGACTCTCTCTCATCGATGTTTCTAGCTCTCTATCTCTCTCCCTTCCTCTCTGTACAAAATCAATAAAATATATTTAAAAAAAAGAAAAAAGAATGTTCTTCCTGCTCCATATACACACAGGTTGTTATAAGAATTAATTGAATTATATTGCATATATAATTCACACCCCTGGTGTCTTCCTGTATGTCTGAGGGCACCTCTTCTAAGGGCACCAGTCAGATTGAATTGAATTTGGTAGCATTTTCATAGCTACCAAATTGTTAGAGGGTATCTATAAACAGCCTAATTTTAACTCAATTACCTCCACTTAAAGGTCCCACCTATAAATATTGCAACATTCTGAAATACTGGGGATTGGGATTTCAACATATGAATTTTGAGAGGACAACCAAAGTCAGATTGGAGGGACATACTAGTAATTCAGCCTATAACAGCCTGGAACAGAGAAGATGCTCAATAAAGGGTAACATTTTCTGTCAAATCTCTTTAGAATGCTTGTGTGTGAAACCAATGCTGCAGGTTAAATCCTATTGATTAAGAAAGCAATTGTACTAGCTCGAAAACTGAGAACCAGGCTCTGTAGAGTGTGCACGGATCTCTGGAAAACTAGGCAGGGTCCTGCTGTGGGATCGATGCTCTTTTATTCACAATGGGAGACCCCGTGCGATTTCTTGATGCTCAGGTGGGAAGGAGTGTCACTGAGACACTGATGGCTTCAGTGCATGAAGACATCTCAGCACAGAGTGAGGAAAAAAGGGAAGAGAGAGCATGACAGGGAGAGGCCCTTCCAGAAAGCCAGCTATCCTGTTCCGCCCCGAAGGGCACCACTGCCTTTCTCATTTGGTGGAGAGAGGACGGAAGTGTAAATGGGGTGTGAAATGTTAAATGTGAGCGAACTTGAAGCAATTGACATGGTGCTTCTGCTTCATTACCAATTTCATTTTTTTCCCCTGTGCTGTGAAGCCAGAGAAAATGTTCCCAATTTCCAGTTCTTCCTAAGAGATTAAGAACTTCAAGGGTGGGCTCAGGCTCGATTTACCGCAGACTCACCTTGGATCCTGCCCTCTCCCCAGTTTGGTTCTGAGAGAGAAACAGAAGGGGTTTGAACACTTGGGAGGGAAAGGGTTGACTAACTTTCCACCTCTGTCAGTCTGGAGCTGGAACTATTTATTGCCTCACAGAACAAGCAAGAGAAGTGAAGAGATTCTCCCCTGCTCAGCCGCATGCCCCCTACTTAAGGGGGTCTTCAATCTAGAATTATAACCTCTCTGAGGTCTTTTTTTTTTTTTACTTTATTTTACATGTTGTCTTTCACATATGTGACTGTGCTAGAAATATTCTTCTGAAAATTATGCATTGATACCCATTGATTGCCTTGCAAATTGCACATTGGATTTGCATGTATTGTCAAACCAATGAGCATTGTGAGCTATGCTGCATAAGGTGTCATCTTCCAGGCAACTGCTGTTTCAACAGAGTTGTTAGGGTTCCTCCCTCCCCACCCCCCACATAGTATTTGCATACTTATTGGAATATTTAATGCTATGCTTACTCCTTAATGTTTTAGAGAAGTAACTGAAAAATGGAGCAAACGGGGAAAGATTAATACTAGTGATAAGTTTCACAAAATCGTATATATTTGGGACAGAGATGGAAATCAAGTGTGGGTAGATTTAACCTCAATGGAATGTAAACTGGTTAACTGTGGGTTTAATAGCAAAGGACAAGAGTAGGATAATCAAAATCCTGAAAAAGATATCAGAGATTTTGTGAAAATGGGGAGGCATAATTAAAATTTTTAGAATATTATTTTACTTTCTGGAAATACATGCTTGTTGTCCGGCTTCCAACTTCAATGCCTTAGATCTTTGGACATTTACTAACTAGCATTAGAATTAGAATTGTCTAATTGTCTGCTGTCAGGTAAATGGTATTTGGCCAAGACTAATTTTAGTCTGCAACCCCAGTCTCAAATATTCTTTTTCATTGGGCCATAAAACATAAATGAAATAACGCCTATTTATTTAAACTGTTAAACCTAACCAAAATGAACTATATTTCCCCTATTGGCACATAAAAGCCGCTTAGTAAACATTGATTAAATAATTGAATGGGTAAATAATAGTTTTGACTCTTTGAATTAGCAATCTTTAGAAAATTAAAGGTGCAAACTGCATTCAAGAGGAAGTTCCAAAGCTAAAGTTACTGGTTTGGGAACTCATTTGCAGGAAGTGATCATCAAAGCATTGAAGATGATGAGATACACAACATGACCCTAAAGGTAAGGAAGGTGGGAAGGATTAAAGAAAAAAAGCATGGGAGAGCTATGATTGTGGGCCCAGAGAAAGGAGATGGGGCACCTTATCCCAAATCTTCCATTTGCTGGCAGAATGGTCTTAGGTAACCAGCCTGGCCTCTACTAGCTCCATTTTGCCCATCTGTAAAATTGAAGGGTTTAGGATTAAATGATCATCAAAAATCTACCAAGGTAAAGAGGAGAAACTGCATTTTATAACGGAAAGAACAACTAAACTAAGAATCAGAAAGCTGGGTCTAAGTTCCTTTTTTAATATTTGCTAGTTCTAGACTTGGATAAATTATGTATGTCCTCCGAACCTTCAGTTTCTTTTATAAAGGGGTGTCAGTAACTCTTTCACTACTGTTAGGTTTGAGGCATAGGAAACTGACCACCAAGACATATTAAAGTAAAGTTTATTCTCCAATAATGAGCCGGAGTCATTACGGAGGTAGAGAAATCAGAATTGAAGGAGTGGGGAGAAGAGAAAGGACCCAGCTGGGCTGCCTCCACAGATGGACATGGAGAGAAGCAACATGTGGCGGGTCAGGGGAGTCTTTTTTGAGGAGAGGAAGAGGAAAGGGTTGGACCCAGGGTGGAACAGGAAGGGGTGGGCTCCAGGGCACTTTGGCATGTGCTGATTGGTGGTTCAATGTCGTGGGGATGTCTCTGTGGCAGATGCCAGTAATGTCATAACTCCACCCACCAGTTGGAGGGTGAGGGAGAATATCACTACTACAGGTGGGTTGCAAAGAGTATTAGATAACACATATGAAGACACCAAAAATGACTCTGACACTCAAGGTAACCATTCAATGAATCACAGCTAATGAATCTGAAGTTTATGTTTTGTGATTATAAAAAGGACTAGAGGGCCATTTCATTTCCATGGGATTTTTGCTTTGCTTATCTTCAGAAATTTTGGCTGACAAAAGTAAATAAACTATAAATCAGGGGATAATTTAAAATATCAAAGGGATAAAAATGAAGCAAAGGGAGCAGAGGAATTGATAATGGCTTGTTCCTGGCATAATTTAATTACAGAATGGGACACCAAATCCAGCTCTGAGTTTCCTAGCAGTTAATTGAAACCTAGGAATGCATTGGATTTTATAATTAGCAGTAGAGCCTCCCAGAAAACATGCACACTCACTTGTGGAGACCTCAATAGTGCATTAAAGCAAGCACATGGCCTTCTGATCACCAGATCTGTGCAAGTGTACAGGTCACACACCCTTAAAAGCTGTACCCCACATTTTTATTTGGCTATGGGCCTGTTAAGTTATGTAGCTATGCCTGAGAGGGGGTACTGACTGAGGTAGGAGAGCAATTTACTCTGTTCTACAAAGGCATATAGGGCCTCAGTAGAGTCAGCAGACCAGCAAAATCTAGAAGGCTTCCAAATTTTCCTTGTGATAGCTCATTTCCATGTCTCATGCCTTAAAGCAGAGTTATAGGAGAGATATCACAGCCAATTTATAGCCAAGATATTGATATTTTCAGCCCTTAAAGCTGTGGACAGAGCCAATGCTGGTTTAAACCACAAGGTAGGACTCCTCTGGGCTCACATAGCCCGTCCATTGACATCAGAGTCTTATAAATGGATAGGAAAGTTGGGAAACATGATCTTAGAGAGAGGTCCAGTGGTGGCTGAAATTAAAAGACTTAAAAATCTATAGTTTAAGATTCTAAAGAGGAGACTATAAAAAACATTTTGTTTAAAATAGACATGATTTGCCCTGGCCAGTTTGACTCATTGGATAGAGTGCCAGCCCAGGCTCAGAGTTGGCATGGTCAGAGCTTGTGCAAGAGACAACCAATTGATGTTTCTATCTTTCCCTCTCTTCTTAAATATCCTCAGGCAAAGATTAAAAAAAAAAAAAAAAAAGACATGATTTAATTTCACAACTAAACCATCACAAATGCTATCAGTTTTGGTTAGAGCCAGCTGAGTAGAGAATGTGAAGTCAGCAATTTTGATGACACAGTTGATTCTTATTAGTCACGGTAGTTACATTTTACACAGTCACAGCAGTGAATTAGCAAATACTAAATCATTCCTCCAGGGGAAAATACAGGGTTAGGTTCCTGCAAGCCTCAACATTTTCATCAACCAATCAATGTGTAATTTTGTTTTATGTGTGTTTCTGTTTAAAGGCACCTTATTTAATATATATTGTTGATTCATTAACATTAAAGTCACAGCCAAGAATACTACGACATGCTTGAATAAAGCTTAACTAATGCATTTATTTTCCCTGTAAGGCACCTTGAGTTTTGGAATGCTACACAGTGCCTCAGCACTATGCTTGGGGGCCATTTTAAAAAGTAAAATCACCACTCAAAAAGCACAAATAGACTGGACACAAGTTTACAGTAGGGGAGTTGAAATGAGAAAGCAAAGCATTGCCTTGTTCGACTTCAGTTGGAATATGTGCATCACGTGACTCATATTTTTTATCACTCTGTGCATATGCATGGCTGAATGGCCGTGGAAGTGCCTGAGTATTGATTCGGTGTTACAAATGATTTTTAACTAGCAGACACATTGGCAAACACTCAAATCAAGAGGATTGACTGTACTGAGGGCAAAGTATAAAAACATCAGTTAGGTATTTAATTCTAGTATTTAATGTAGAGTTCCAAACCAACAGGTTTTACTTTCTTTGCTGGATAAAATGTCAATTTAAAGCAAAAAGATAAGCAACATGAAGTGTGTGGGTGGCATGGCACACTTATTCCATCCAAATTCACAGAAGAATAAAAATCACAATGGAAATGGCAGAGCAGATAAAGAGTTTTGTCGTTAATGTAACTATTTTAACAAGTCTTTCCATGAAATTAAGTTAACTAAGGCATGAGTAAATTTTTCACAGAGAAGAGAAGGGTATACAACAGAGTCAAAGCTTATTCCTGTGTGAATTCTTATTGTGGATCCCAGAGTTGAATAATCATAATAGAGAGACTTCTTGGGCCAATGGCATGGAGAGGTAGCAAGTTGGAGTTGCATTGCTTCTCTGGTGAACTCCAGGTTTGCTAGTGCTGAAATAACTTTCTAGGCTCAAGATAGAGCTGCTCCTGGAGCCCAGGTACCATGTCAACAAAATGTAACCAGACAAAAGGGTCTGTCTACCTGTTTGCATAGTTTGCAGCAAAAAAAAAAAAAAAGGGTTTATTTTCAGGAAGTGACCTATGCCCAGAGACACAGGTGAGCTAATGCCTTTTTTACCTGGCTCCTTGATGGCTTGCAGGGGATGGGTTAGATAGGGGAAAAATCATTAATCATGGTGACTAAGGGAGTCAGGGTCTTGGTCAGGGTTGTGGTCTCTACTGATTGGTCAGTGCTAGGGTAGGGGCCATTGGTCATTGCATCTAGTCCTGCTGTCAGCCATGGAGTCAGTTTGTCTTCTCCATTTTTCTGGGCCTGGAGCTGAAACACAACTGAGACCTAGATGCCATCTCTAATTGGACTGAAACTTTGTCTCCATGATCACAGACCAGAGGCTTTGCTCCCCATATTATTTGATGCTGATCAGTGCCAGAGCCAATTCCAGCATGTCATAATTGCAAGTTACATCAAAAGTTACATTAATAATATCTGGAGACTCAACAAGGACTGAGTCACATATGTTGGGATGGCTGAAGGCATTTCCCCAAACCTGAAAAGGATGATTGCTTGCTGCTAGAGAGCTCAGGGCATATCAGTCTACATGTTATTGCCTCCTACTGGCCAAACACCTGAACAGCTGTAGGCTATTCCCCAATCTGACAATGCTTCTACCCTTTGAAGTGTATATCTCCACCTTGGCTTAGGACAATTTGTGTTAATAAAAAGCAAGGGGTCCTGAGATAAGGAGAACTTAGTTTCTTCAGCCAAGCTCCTCTGACCCCCAGTGCATTTAAAAATTATCTTTCATCTCTGGACTCATATTTAATCTATGCACAGCCCTTCTTCAGATTCCAAAACCCTTCTAGATGCCGGATCAAGACCACCAGTGTTAAATGTAATCCAATGTCTGGCATTAGATCAGGACCTCATTATCCTGAAGGATCAATGCTTAAGGGAGTTCATATGCAAGGGAGTAGGAGGTGGATGAGTAAGGTGCTGGATGAGACCAGTTTGAATCAAAATGGAGAAAAAGGAAAAACAGTCATATTAAAGAAATGAATTTTTATCTTACCTAATAATAGAGAAACATGTATATTGACTGTACCTCTGCTATGCCCAAAGCCAATCAGAGTGAGTATGCAAATTAACTCAACAAAGATGGCAGTTAATTTGCATACATACCTCCTCAGCACCCACGTTACTTCCAGCCAGCCATTAGAGGAGTGGGGGTGTCCCCTTTCCCAAGCCTAAAGCCTGGGGATGAGATTTAGGCTTGTGAAGGGGTTGAGCCCTGCAATCGGAGGTGCAGGTGGGGAATGGGGGAACCCCTTCCCAAGCCTAAAGCCTGGCGTGGAGGCTTTAGGCTAGGGAAGAGGCTGAGCTTGGGATTGGAGGGAAAGGGAAAAATTTATTGAAACATATCCTCAGGTGAGGATTAAAAGAAAAATAAAGAAATGTCATATCCTATGAAAGACACATCTTGAAAATACCTAAAGAAAGTTGTCATTTTTTTTCATGGTGAAGGGACTGGAGTTCGTGTTGATGAAAATTCCTTGGTGGCTGCAGCAGCAGGTTGATGGGACTGTTAACTTCCCCTGATTAACCCGGTCACCTCCCGCAAATGGGGGACAGACTGCGACTTAGTTCTGCTCCCAACGGGGCTCGTGCCTAAGCCATCAGTAGGACAACCCCTGAGGGCTCCCAGTATGTGAGAGGGAGCAGGCTGGACTGAGGGACCTCTCCCCAGGGCATGAATTTCATGTACCAGGCCTCTAGTGCAATTATAAAAAGCAAAACTTTTGTGTCCCTGTGAAGGCTTTGCTTGACTAGAAATGCAGGCTGCCCAGTCAGCCAGTCTCTAAAAGTGAAGCCAACTGGTTCTTCTCATCCCAAACAAGGTTGACTATGTGGCAGACAATAGGTATTTTCTATTTATCTTTTTTCTTTACCTAATAAAAGCTTCCTGTTTTTTTTTTTTTGTCCCATTTTGCAGTATCTAACAGGTACTGCCCATTTGCTGAAGTGTTAAGTTTGTACTGCTTACATAGTCTTTAATCATTTTTTAACACTAGTGAGGACTTTCAAACACTACTGCATCCTAGTTTGAAAATAGTAACTAGAAAGTAGGCTTAAGAGTTTAGGTAATCCCCTTTCCCATGATTTTAAAGAGGGCTTTGCAAACTGGGTTTGGGAAGCGAGATTTGTGCTCTCAGATCTGTTTTCCTTGCTGGCTGCGTGCTGACTGAACATCTCGGAATTGCATCAGGAATTCCTTCAGGGGAAGCTGCTCAAGCTCCTTAGTTGTAGCCACCTCCAATCCAGGTGTCTTATATCTCATCTAGAATTTCTTACAGTTGTATTTCCTGCTTGGTTAAGGAGGCAGCTCTGCAGGCCACTCCCAGCAGCCACGGGGCTAAATGATAAAGAGGCCAAAGCCTCTTTCCCTCTATCCCCTGCATTCCTTTTTTCTCCCCTCTCCAGGTCAAGGAAAGAATTCTGTGTGTTCTGTTCTTTTCTTTTCTTTTCTTTTCTTTTCTCTTCTCTTCTCTTCTTTTCTTTTCTTTTCTTTTCTTTTCTTTTCTTTTCTTTTCTTTTCTTTTCTTTTCTTTTCTTTTCTCTTCTCTTCTTTTCTTTTCTTTTCTTTTCTTTTCTTTTCTTTTCTTTTCTTTTCTTTTCTTTCCTTTTCTTTTCTTTTCTTTT
Source organism: Pipistrellus kuhlii (assembly GCF_014108245.1). Taxonomy (NCBI): domain Eukaryota; kingdom Metazoa; phylum Chordata; class Mammalia; order Chiroptera; family Vespertilionidae; genus Pipistrellus; species Pipistrellus kuhlii. The sequence goes on along the minus strand of NW_023425529.1, from coordinate 147,441,323 downwards.
CTTTTCTTTTCTTTTCTTTTCTTTTCTTTTCTTTTCTTTTCTTTTATCAGTGTTTTTTTTCCTGCACCACTCATAGCCCTGACCCTCCCTTGCTTTGGACTTCTCCACATTTGGATCTTCCTTTTTGATATAAGAAGTCTTATTTTCTTTCTTTTTTTAAAAAATATATTTTATTGATTTTTTACAGAAAGGGATAGAGATTTAGAAACATTAATGAGAGAGAAACATCCATCAACTGTCTCCTGCACACTCCCCACTGGGGATGTGCCCACAACCAGGGTACATTCCCTTGACCGGAATTGAACCTGGGACCTTCCAGTCCGCAGGCCGATGCTCTATCCACTGAGCCAAACCATTTAGGGCAGAAGTCTTCTTAATAATAGCAATAAGGCACATTCAGAGGGAAATTAGATGCCTAAGGATTGAGAGTACCTTTTGCTTATTTTCATGCTTTGCAATTATGATGTACTCAGCACAGACCACCCTCACCATTTCTTATTGCTTAATTAAGAAACATTTCAGAATGTTCTCTCTATTAGTTTCAGGCAGATGAGAAGGAGAAAATATTTTAACAGATGCTAACAAGTCCTTCCAATGGTTTGAAGATTAGGAGAATGCCTTTTATAGAGCTCCCAAAGTCTTCCCTGCTGCTTCTGCCAGAGTCAAAAAGAATTTTGTGGCTGAGTACTTGATGAAAAGCCAAGATGCTCTGACAAAAAACAAAAAAACAAAAACAAACAAACAAAAAAACTCCTGCACAACTATTACTCTGGCTCTAAAGAGTTATCGCAAATTAAATTCTATCCTTGTCCTTTATGATCTATATGAAGCCGTGGGTGTAATAACATGAAATGAGATATTCTTGTCTTACACAGTTAATGGAAGCACACATTCATGAATGGGTGTGTACAGCAGGAAACAGACAGTGTGTGCTCCAGCAGAAAAGCTGGCTATTGTATTGGAAACTGTAGTCAAAAGGCAGGGTAAGTACAATTTGGGTTTGGGGACAGGGCAATTACTGTCACCATCTGGTGACACATTCTTTATGTGAAGTCAAACCTCTTCTGTGTTTTAAGCACTTATGGGGCATCTTGCTAGGCAACCTAATATAGTATTACTTTTTAAATGTTACCTTGAAACCTTTCAAGATTGCCTTTGTCTAATTACACAATATCACATCTGGCCTGATTGCCGTCGCTGTAAAGCAAAAATCTTTTAATAGTGTTTATTAAGTACTTTCCGAAGATGCATAATTACCAACAGGAGTTGGTGTTAATAGGGAGTCATTAGTCAGCCCAGTCTTCCCTGTTTGTGGAAAAGATCCGGCTCAGCAAGAAACACGGAATGAATGTAAAGCAAATACAAAACACAACGTCCCTGCAGCCTCCTCCTTCCCCTGATGGATGGGAGCACTGCACTTCACCGTCTAGCTGCTGGGCCATTTCTGAGCACCGTCTCCGAAAGAGTTGGCATGAAATATCATGAGCTAAAACAAGCACGAGGAGCACAGCAGCTAAAAGAGCCTGATGGGGAGAAATGGTATTTACTTTAATGGCCGTGGCTTAGGAAATTGCCTTGCTTCACACTGGGCTCCTAAAGGCTTAGGGCAAAGTGTGGAGTGTCGCACAGACTGAGAGCACGGAGGAAATGTCAAGCACCTTCTTCTGGTTGTCACGGGAAACTCTCTCCTCCCCTCTGCTCCTTCCCCATCCCCGCAGCCCAGAGCAGGGTTGGGTCAGAAGAATTGTGATTAGGGAGATTCAGCAGCTGGGGAAGGTATTTTCTCACAGCACGCTAGGTAATGGAGTGCTGAGTGCAGGGCAATAAATAGGAGAGGATGATTATAAAGCTGTAATTCAGCCAGGAGTTTAGATGACCTCATAAACAGCACAAGCCACTGTGGTTTGTCTTGATGTCACCAAGACCTGAAGACCGAGCCAGAACTCTGCGAGTCAATATTTCGCCTTGTTTGTCTCTCTGGTGTGTAGGGAATTGAGAGAGGACCTCTAGGTCTCCATATGATCAATTATTCTAGCCCATATACATTTATGTGCATATACATATGACTTTATGTATATCCTCTCAGAGCTATGCATCCCCCAACACCCCAGGGTATGTACAGGAAACACAATTTTTAAAATCTTGGCAGAGTGAAAGCATGTATGGAAATGAGGTGATCACTGACTATTTTTCATGTGTTTCGCCTGCAGTGGAGCCTACACTAGTTCATTATTTCCAAAAGGTAGCCCCTCTCCTTCATTTATGCTACCGCATAGCAAGGAGAACCTTGCCTTCATTCATTCAGAGCTGTGTACCTCTTCACATAAGCATGCTGTTTCCAGCTCTGGTAATTTTAACAATTTTCTTTTCTCTCCCTACCCCCCAGCTTTATTGATATTTGACTGACATATAATATTGTGTATATTTAAGGTGTATGATGTATTGATTTAATACATTTACATATTGCAAAAATGATTACCACCAAAGCCTTAGCTAACACCTCTTTCAGGTCACATAACTACCATTTCTATTTTTGTGGTGAGAACATTTAAGATCTACTCTCTTAGCAACATTCAAGTATAGAATAATACAGTATTATTGACAATAATCATTATGCACATTATCTTCCCAGAATTTATTCACCTTATAACTGGAAGTTTGTACTCTTTGACTAACATCTCCCCAGTTTTCTCCCACCCCCAGCCTCTTGTAACCATTATTTTACAAATTAAACTTTTTTAGATTCCACGTGTCATATTACACATTCTTTGTCTTTTCCTAGCTGACTTACTTCACTTGGCATAATGCCCTCAGTGTCCATCCATGTTGTCACAAATGACAGTTTCTATCTTTCTCATGGCTGAATAATGCCCATGTTTATATCTTCTTTATTTATTTATCTGTTAATGGAGACAGATTATTTCCATGTCTTGGCTATTATGAATATTGATTTCAGCATTTTTCTATATCTGCTTATTTCTAGCTATTTTGGACTTGGATGAGTTAACTTACTTGTGCCTCTGTTTCCTTATCTGTCTATTCGCAATAACAATAATATACTTATTAATTTTAAGGATATTTTAGTTTTAGAATATGAATTAATATGTGGAAAATGTTTATAAGAATTATTATTATTATTATTTTGTTATTATTATTTTTAGTATGTTTTATTATTTATTATATTCTCTTTGAGAGGGAGCATGTCTTTAATCAGTTATATATCTTCCTAAACATATACCATAGTATAAATATATGAGTCAACTTTAGATCACTGGCTAGATTTTGCAAGTCTTGTATAATATTTTTAATTCTAATAGAAACCTTCATCTCTATTCTGCAGACAATGCAATCTACACATTCACTCAACATCCTTAAAGAATATCATTAGTAATAAGTGCTCCTGTAAAAGGGCTGAGTGACTTTCCTTTCTGTCAGTGGCCTTCAATCTAAGAAGAATCTTATTATATGTTGGGCAATGAAGGGATTCAGAATGAGCCTTCCTAAAATGTGCCACTTTGGCATGTGGACTATTTTGAACTAAAGACAATCAGACCCAGCAGACTCAAGAAAAGCTCTTATCTCTCCTTAACTATCTAAAATAATTTAGATAGGGAGCCCAGTCCAGAAAGAGAGCTATTACCAGAGACAGCTGAATGACCTATCTGTATGACAGAGCAAACATCCAACAGTCAAGCGTCTGCTCTTCCTATGTGCTGTGGATTACCCTCCTCCCTTTGAGGCTCCAGGCCCCTATCCCATTCCTTAGCTCAAGACGGCAGACAAGCCTCATTTGCCCAACTTATCCCGGAATCTCATTGTCTTTGCGGGGCTCCTGTACATACATAATTAGCTTGTTTTTCTCCTGTTAATCTGCCTTATGTCAATTTAATTATTAGACCAGCCAAAGGAACCTGGAAGGGTAGAGAAAACTTTCTCCTCCCCTACAGTATCAGCAGGTGGCACTTTTATAACACACTTTGTTCTCTTCGGAACACATTCTCCCAGATGTTAAGTGGAACAGCACAGAGTTTTATAAATCCAATGGAGGAATTGATTAGAAAGTGTTGAAATTAGTTTGTTAGAAACAGCAATTGAATGAGTAAAATTTGTGGATGACGATAACTTAGAGTGAATTCATCATTAGCTCTCTGAAAGTTTTATACCCACTGATTCCTTGCATTCTGGTATGCTCAGTTAAGTGAGGAAAAAGGGATGGGGTTACATTTAATGCATAAGGAACTACAGATATTACTTGATGGGAACATTATATATACTTCATGTTAGGGTAGGAAAATGGTTGAGAACTCTGATATAGATGGGCAATCTATCCATAGTGGTCAAGAAATTGGTCTTACGTGTGACTCAGAAAACAAAAGGAAATGATTATAGTTGTTATTAGACTGCTAAGATTGGCAAATGAAGAAAACATGCCTCAAGTCACAGCTTTCCAGTAGCAGCAAATGCAATCAAAATACAACTTTTCGGTCAGTATCAATTGTCTGGTTTTGTTCACTGACATATCCAACCAAAATTGCTGAAAAGCAGGAGGGGTCACTCACCTGGGATCGAGTTCCAAATGTGGTTCATTTTGAGAAGAAAGCAGGCTAGTGTTTATAGCTCGGTATTTGTGAATTGGGATTGCATAGCATTCTTGACAATATTCAAGTTGTTTTTTGATTGTTGATTCTGATTCCAGCTGATTTTCAATACAAGTAGGCAGAGTGGATTTAAATAGGTAGTTTTGTGATGAATAGCATGACCCAGTACTTTATCTAGGTGGGAATTTTGAAAAATTGTAAGGTGTCACATACATATGAGTGTAAATTGATCATGTGAATAGCCATTATTCATAGCTATAGTGACCATATAATTTATCATTCAAAGCAGGGACAATGTAGAGAGTGGAAGTGGTGCTATTAATAATTATGCTGGGACAACAGATATAAGGGGAAATGTAGGACAAGTTGGGACACACATATTATGTCTTATTTGTACCTTGTGTGTGAAGAAGAGTATTTTTTTTTATTCAATGTATCATAATTACTCCATTTCTTTTCTATTTTTTTTTTAAACTAGCTTTATTTCCACAGCACCTTTTTGCCTTTTTATTCCTATGATCCTGGGTAGAAGCCTTTATTATAATCCTGATCGCAGCAATTATGCAGTCAATTGTTTTTGAATTCATGCTATATCCCACAATTATATTAGAACCTGGACTTCTTGAGAACAGGGACCATTTCCTTTCCTTTCCTTCCTTCCTTCCTTCCTTCCTTCCTTCCTTCCTTCCTTCCTTCCTTCCTTCCTTCCTTCCTTTCTCTCTCTCTCTCTCTCTCTCTCTCTCTCTCTCTCTCTCTCTCTCTCTCTCTCTCTCTCTTTCTTCCTTCCTTCCTCTCTTCCTCCTTCCTCCCTTTCTCTCTCCCTTCCTTCTTCCCTCCCTTTCTTCTTTCTTCCTTTCTACTGTGGTCTTTTGTGACTGGCTTACTTCACTTAGCAGTATATCCTCAAGGTTTATCTATGTTGTAGCATGTATTAGAAATTCCTTCTTTTTAAAGGCTGAATAATTTTCCATTTTTGTGTATATACAATATTTTCTTTATTCATTCATCTATTGATGGATAATTAGGTTGCACTTAACTCTTTTTTAAAAAAAATATATTTTATTGATTTTTTACAGAGAGGAAGGGAGAGAGAAAGGGAGCTAGAAACGTCGATGAGAGAGAAACATTGACCAGCTGCCTCTTGCATACCCCCTATCAGGGATGTGCCCACAACCAATGTACATGCCCTTGCCCAGAATCGAACCTGGGACCTTTCAGTCCACAGACCGACGCTCTACCACTGAGCCAAACTGGCTTCGGCTGCACTTAACTCTTGAATATTTAAAAAAATAATTCTTACCTCTTGACTATTGTGAATAATGCAGCAATGAACATAGAAGTGCTAATATCTGTTCAAGATTTTGTTTTCAATTTTTTTGAATATATACCTGGAAGTGTGGGATTGCTGGATCATATGGTGATTCTATGTGTAGGTTTTTGAGGAACCTCCATATTATTTTCCAGAGTTATCAAAACATTTCATATTTTCACCCACAGTGCACAAGGGTTCCAATTTCTCTGAATCCTCACTAACACTTTACTACTACTACTACTATTATTAATTATTATTATTAGTAGTAGTATTATTTTGATAGTGACTATCTTCTTAAAAAAATATATTTTATTGATTTTTTACAGAGAGGAAGAGAGAGGGATAGAGAGTTAGAAACATCAATGAGAGAGAAACATCGATCAGCTGCCTCCTGCACACCCACTACCGGGGATGTGCCCGCAACCAAGGTACATGCCCTTGATCAGAATCGAACCTGGGACCTTTCAGTCCATAGGCCGACGCTTTATCCACTGAGCCAGACCGGTTTCGGCAGATAGTGACTATCTTACTGGGTCTTAGGTAATATCTCATTATGACTTTGCTTTGCATTTTCCTGATGATTACTGATGTTGAGCATCTTTTCATATACTTGTTGGCATTCTTTGTGGTTTCTTCTTAAGTTTTTCATTAAATGCCATTATTTTATTGTAGAGGTCTGGTGCATGAAATTCATGCACTCAGAGCAGGGGTCCCTCAGCCCAGACTGTACCCTCTTGCAGTCCTGGAGCCATCAGTCAGACATCCTTAGCACAGCCTCAGAGGCTGGAGAGGCTCCCATTACTGCTGCTGTGCTAGCCAGCCATGAGCCTGACTTCTGGCTGAGCGGTGCTCCCCCTGTGGGAGGACACTGAACACCAGAGGACAGCTCCTGCATTGAGCATCTGCCCCCTGGTGGACAGTGTGTGTCATAGTGACTCATTATTCTGCTGTTTGGTCAATTTGCATATTAGCCTTTAAATTATGTAGAATAATGTCTTATGGGCAAGGCCTCCAATTCAATTTTATTTTTAGGTAGTTTTATTTTATTTTATTTTATTTTATTTTATTTTATTTTATTTTATTTTATTTTATTTATTTTATTATTATTTAAAAAAAATATATTTTATTGATTTTGTACAGAGAGGAAGGGAGAGAGATAGAGAGTTAGAAACATCGATGAGAGAGAGTCATCGATCAACTGCCTGGGAACATGCCCACAACCAAGGTACATGCCCTTGACCGGAATCGAACCCGGGACCTTTCAGTCCCTAATTCGACACTCTATCCATTGAGCCAAACTGGTCTCAGCTATTTTTAGGTAGTTTTAAAGGGAGGGAGAAAAATTTTCATTTGAACCTGAAGCTAAAATTGCCCTTAGCTCAAAAATCTGCATAGCAATGACACACATCTTGTTGGGGTTTATTCTAAACCCCCACACTGCTCTATTGTGTATATAAGTATTAAGAACTATCTTATCTCTTTAGTGAAAGGAACCTTTGTTATGTTACAATGATTAACTTTATCTCATGAGTTGTGTTTTGACTTCAAGCTTGTATCCAGTATTCATGGCAGCAACTTCAGCTCTTCTGTTCAATATTTACCTGGCATATATTTTATTTTATTTTCTCTAATTTTTTTCTAGATTTTTATGTATTACATAGAGATAGCCCACAGAGACAGACAATAGTCTGGTGAAGGCCTAGAATAGGCGGGTACAGGGTGGAAGAGATCAATGGGACAAAAACACACAACTAAAACAGAGACACTGTAATAATTTCAACAATAAAGATATATTTTAAATAAAGGAAAATACCTTACTTGAAAAGAGTTTTATGTGAAATAATATAACTAATTGCTCTACACTGTACTTTATATTCTCAACTCCTCTCAAAGAGATATTAATTAACCCTATATTCACATAATATTAATTGACCCTGGAGAGAAACCAAGATGACAGCATACGGTAGACACCCAAATGCAGCCTACCACAACAAATTTGAATTTAGAACTGAAAAACAGGGGAAACATCACCCTGAAGCACCAGATGGCTGGCTGAGAGGAGGCTCTATCATCTGGGAAGGAGAAAGAAGGTGCGCTGAACCTCAGGATCTGTGAAGGTGCGGAGAACTATGCTCTGCGAAAAGGCGACTGCAGAGTTCACTGCTGGCTTGCTTGCAGAGCATGGAGAGGGAGGGCCGAGTTTACTACTGGCTTACTCCCTGCTCGAGGAGAGGGCAGACAGCTAATGGGCGGCTGGCTTTCTTGTTCGGGAGGAAAACAGAACCATCCTATTGCGCTGATAGACGGCCCCAGACAGGGAGAGGCCGACTGTCAGGCAGTGGGCAGAGATCTCTCGGAGGTGTGTGAAGTCAGCGGCCATTACTGTGGGTCTTAGAAACCAGACCTTCATAGGGAGGAGCTGAATAAAGCTTGTCTGCACCACCTGAGACCCCGCCCCATCCAAGCAGAAGAAAGAAGCCCTTCCAGTGGCTAGCTTTCTCGTTTGCAGTGAATGGGACTCTCCTAGGGAGTGACAGACAGGAATCTAAAGCTTGTCTGCAACCAATTGTGCAGATTCAACAAAGCTTGTCTGTGCCACCTCGAGACTCCGCCCCATTCAAGCAGAATACAGAAACCCTCCTAGCTGAGACACTTCTGATCCTCATAGCCAATTAGCTTGGAGATCAACGCTTCCCAGTGATACCAACAACAAGCAAGGCTTAACAACAAGACTGCACACACAGCCCACAAAGGGCTACACCAAGACTCAGGTAACTGGGAGGCTGACTCACTGAACCATATAGGACACCTTAGCACACAAAGCCACCCTACCAACTCAGGGAAGCTGTGAAAATGCCGAGACAAGGAAATAAATCACAAACAAAAGAAATGGAGGGAAAGAAGAGACTGGATAAAGAGTTCAAAACCACGCTTATAAGGTTTTTCAAGAATTTCCTAGAAAAGGTCGATAAGACCTATGAGGAGATGAAAAGGGATCAATAAGAACTAATAAGGGATCAATAAGAACTAATAAGGGATCAACAAGAAATAAAGAATACATTGTCTGAAATAAAAAATATTATACTGAGTCCTAAAAACAGAATGGAAGATCGCAAGAATCAAGTCAAAGATTTGGAAAATAAAGAGCCAGAAGACACTCCTCCACAGAAGCAAGAAGACAAGAGAATCCAGAAAGTTGAAGTTAATGTAAGAAACCTCTGGGACAACTTCAAGCAAACCAACATCAGAATTATGGGGGTCCCAGAAGATGAGAGAGAGCAAGATATCGAAAACATACTGAAAGAAATAGTGACAGAAAACTTCCCCCACTGGTGAAAGAATTAGACTTACAAGTCCAGGAAGTGCACAGAACCCCAAACAAAAGGAATCCAAAGAGGACCACACCAAGACACACCATAATTAAAATTCAAAGAGCAAAAGACAAAGAGAGAATATTAAAAGCAGCAAGAGAAAATCAGGTAGTTACCTATAAAGGAGCACCCATATGATTGTCAGCTGATTTCTCAACAGAAACCATGCAGGCCAGACAGGAATGGCAAAAAATATTCAAGGTGATGAATAGCAAGAACCTACAGCCAAAAATAATCTACCTAGCAAAGCTATCACTCAGAATCGAAGGCCAGATAAAGAGCTTCACTAATTAAAAAAAAAGCTAAAGGAGTTCATCACCACCAAACCAGAATTATATGAATTGCTGAAGGGGGTTCTTTCAGAAGAGAAAGTAAATAAAGATAAAAACTATGAACAACATACGTAACTATCAACAAGTGAATCTAAAAACCAAGGGAATTAAAAAAAAAATCTGATGAACAATATTAACTGTTGAATATATTAGAATCAGAGGTATGGAAGGGGAGTGAACTGATGATTCTTGGGGAAAAGGGGAGAGGAGGTGTGGGAAGAGACTGAACATAAACTGTGCACCTATGGATGAGGACAATGGGGAGAGGGGAAAGAGCAGGGGGGGGGGTGGGAACCTGGTGGAGGGGAGCAATGGGGGGGGGGAATGAGGAACATTTGTAATAATATGAACAATAAAGATTTATTCAAAAAAAATATTAATTGACCTTATATTCACTGACTGCAGGATTGACTTCTGTCACACTGACTCAGCACTGACTGCCATGGGGGCTGTGATCAGACCCTGATTTTCTCTCCCGGCCTCTGTCTGGGCCTGATCGCAGCCCCCTTGGTAGTCAGAGGTGGGTCACTAAGGTGCCTGCAGTGCTACAATCAATGCTGGGTTGCCAGGACTGGCTTCCACCACACCGACCCAGCACTGACTGCAGTACTGACTTCCGGTGTTCAGATGAGCCTTTGGTTGTTCTGGATGTTACAGACCCTGGCTCTTTATATATACAGATTGTGTGCAGGGAGTCTTTCCTTTGAGAGGATACTTTCACAGTGAAGGTTCAGAAATGATCAAATAAGTGTAGAAAACATCATGTGTTTCAAATGGCCCTGGATTTCTAGTCTTCTTCATTTTTCCTCCTCCAAGACATTTTATGTCACCCTTCTTGCTCATGAGACACAAGGAAGGCAAAGATCATAGAACTGCTCTAGAGAAAGAAAGAATTTGTAAGTGAGAAGTCTTTTTTAATTTTTTTCCCAGAGAAATCTATTTAGTTGCACATTTCTCATGGCTCATTCTCTTTGTCTAATAACATACTACTCAAGGTAAAGTTTCCCCTTTTCCATTAAAAAGAAAACACCCTCAAATTTAAAAATAAATACATGCACAAAACCTGAATTTATCTTTGGCTATATAAAATAGCATTAATATGCTAATTCTATGCAATAGTTTAAACAAATAAAAACCAATAAAATCATTACTGTGTCACTCACAAGTTTTGAATAAAACAGTTGGGTGAAACTTCTTTGGCTTAATACAATTTTCCACATGCAGTAACTCCGTATATGCTAATTCACAGTATATGATTCAGGGCCAGAAGATTATTGGGGTATCATTCTACTGGATTTTGCTTGGAAAAAAATTGTTACTGGGTTCCTGTGGCCCAGCTATTGGGCTGTTTCTATAAATTAGTGAGGGGTTTATACGAACTAGAATGACTTACATTGAAGTCCTTAAGATTTGGGTGAGCTGATGGGAGAGAAAGAGAAAAAGAAAGGGAGAGAATTAACATAGTGAGGGACCTTGGCTTCACTAGGTAGCTTCTGTGAGCTGTAAGTTAGAGACCATAATTCATATCTACTTCATGGAAATGGGATGAAAGTGAAAAAAGAAGATGATTATAAAAGCTCCTTTTTAGGGTGAAATGCTTTACATAAATTTAAGGCATTTTCTATCAAGAAAGAGAAATAGATATTCCCTAACTTGATATTCACCTACCTTTCTGAAGTATTTAAAGAGGATCTTTTTGAGAGAGATAAACCTGTGATCAATAACCTGGATTCGCTCAAGTAAGGAGGGCAATGGCCCATGCCTTTTAATCAGTCATAAATTAGGTGGAATACTACATGAAGAAAGGCACAAGGATATCTCACTGTCTGGCCTTATATTTAAGTGAAAAAACCATCTCTAAGGCTTCGATTTGAATGGTCTTCCAGGTCATATGACTTTGCAAGATGTTGTAAAAGTCAATTTAGTTAACAAGCAGCCTACCTGGTAGTTTGAATTGACTAATTGTTTCATTGTTTGAATTTGTATTTTGGGTCAGATTGACACCCTAATAGGTAAATTATACACAAAGCTAATGTATGGGAAGAGCCACGGAGAATTGGGCTAAGCACTGTGGATATGTGATTTCTGTGAATATGATGTTTAAGCCAGATATGTAAACAAGAGGAAAGCTGATTGTTACACATGTTCCTGTTCTAGACATCAAATTTTGGCTTACAGCGGATTTAAGTTCAAAACTATGCAAGAATCCAGAATCGGTAGTTTATTTACTTAGGATTTTAATTTTGAACACAAAAAATTAAAACAGAAAGCAGCTAAATGTCACTGTGGCTTGGCATGAATTTTAATACATACCCCCTGTGCAAGTAAACATCTATGAATTCCTGTTCCTATACTTTGCGCCAATTCTCAGAACACCCTTGGATAATTCAATTGCATTTGTAATGAAAGACAAAAGTTATTTTTATATACTGCCACTTTTCTGCTTAGTTGTTACAGATCTCAGTTCATATCACAGCCTTACCTGTGTGACTGGGAGAGTTAACTAATTTCACTGTGCTTCATTTTACTCAGCATAAAAAGGGTGTTATTATTCCTACACCATAGAGATCCGATGAAGATGACATTCATAAAGATAATAGCATAGTTCCTTGCTAAAATGTGGTTTCAAATGCTAGTAAATGTGGCCAGCAGGGCTGCTCACAGAGATGGGTTCTTCCAGGGTTTTGGCTTCAATAGATGGTAAGAGACCATGGCTTTAGCCATTGAACTTAACGTGGATGCCGCCACTTAACTCCTTCACCATCTCTCACCACCCACAACTGACTTACTGGGCCCCAGCCACACTGCAGTCCACGAAGGTCACTCCTGAGCGGAGACTTTGCATTCGGTTTTTCTCTGTCTGAAAATATCCATTTCCAGGTCTGCACAGGGTTGTTTCCCTCCTGACACTAGAACACAGCAGGATTATCCCCGGGAAGACTCTCCTGGGTCACTAATCTTTTGGAGTATTTACATATGGATTTAAGTCCTAGATCACCCACACTAGCCACATAACTTCTGATGAGTTACTAAATCTAGGAGTGTTATAGAGTCCTCTAATTCTCCTTAACCCCACATTCAATCCATCATTAATCTGGCTAGAATCCCTTTAAAATACATTTTCAGGCCCTGGCCAGGAAGCTCAGTTGGTTAGAGCATTCTCCTGATAGAACAAGGTTCTGGGTTCAATCCCCAGTCAGGGTACATACAAGAAACAACCAATGAATGCGTAGTAAATAAGTAGAACAACAACTCAATGTTTTTCTCTCTCAAATCAATTTAAAAAATTTTTAAAAAATAAAACAAAATAAAATTTCAAACCATCCATGAGGATCAACTATGGCCTTTTTCAGAAGGGATCCCAGCCCAGTATCCCCTGTGACATCTCCCTATGAATTTTCCTCACAGCACTTAGAACAATCAATGAATACCTGATGTTTTTATTCACTTTTTTTTCTGTCTCTACCATTAGAATGTAAGTCTAACAGCAGCAGTGATACTCCATGTCTTGTTCTGTCGGAAGCTGCCCATTGCCTTCACTAACAGAAAGAGGTGGACAAGGAGTCCGGAAGGCTGGTCAACCTTGAGGCTCTGGCAAAGGTCAGAGCCACACACCCACTGTCTGGTAGAGACAAAGGTACTGCAGCAACTTCCACCTTTTAGTCTCATGTAAATCCTTACTGATAAGATAGTTTGCCTGTTACGAGAAATTGCCTGCCTAAGGGTTATTGGTGGATCCCAAACCTGAATAAAAGGGATCACACGGCCAGAGTGAGCAAAGGGGAGTCCTCTCTTGGACTTCAACCTGGCCCCCCGATTCCCAAATTAGTATTTTTTTTGTCTAGTTTCTTTCATTTGTGTGCGGCTTCCTCCAGAGCCTGAACCTTGAACCTGAACCCTGAAGGACACGGGACATGGTGGTGGTGGTGGAGGGGCGATACTCGCATTGTTCTCTTATGAATCTCCAGGATCTTCTAAAATAAGGCCTTCTAAAACTGGCTCTCAAAATAGTTATTGAATACATGGACAATGACATAAATGAGTGAACTGAAAACAAAACCAAAGGGTCTCCTTTGTCTTTATCACATTTCCTGTTTCAGTTCCCTCAGGGCACCTCTTATTTTTTGAAATCAGTTTGTGTAATTTTTATTTATTTTATTATATTTTTTATTAACTTCAGAGAAGAAGGGAGAGAGAGAGAGAGAATCATTGATTGGCTGCTACCTGCACATCCCCTACTGGGGATCGAGCCTGCAACATGGGCATGTGCCCTGACAGGGACTCCAGATTCAAGGGTTGACATTAAAACACTGAACCACATGGGCTGGACAGCTTGTTTTATTTTTTTATTTTTATTTTTTTATTTATTTTTTTTTTAATAAGTTTTTATTGTTCATATTATTACAAATGTTCCTTTCCCCCCCCCCCCCCACCATTGCTCTCCTCCACCAGGTTCCCACCCCGCCCTCTGCCCTTTCCCCTCTCCCCATTGTCCTCATCCATAGGTGCACAGTTTATGTTCAGTCTCTTCCCACGCCCCCCTCTCCCTTTACCCCAAGAATCGTCGGTTCACTCCCCTTCCATACCTCTGATTCTATTATATTCAACAGTTAATATTGTTCATCAGATTTTTTTAATTTCCTTGGTTTTTAGATTCACTTGTTGATAGTTATGTATTTGTTGTTCATAATTTTTATCTTTGTTTACTTTCTCTTCTGAAAGAACCCCCTTCAGCAATTCATATAATTCTGGTTTGGTGGTGATGAACTCCTTTAGCTTTTTTTTATTAGTGAAGCTCTTTATCTGGCCTTCGATTCTGAGTGATAGCTTTGCTGGGTAGATTATTTTTGGCTGTAGGTTCTTGCTATTCATCACCTTGAATATTTCTTGCCATTCCCTTCTGGCCTGCATGGTTTCTGTTGAGAAGTCAGCTGACAATCGTATAGGTGCTCCTTTGTAGGTTACTACCTTCTTTGCTCTTGCTTCTTTTAATATTCTCTCTTTGTCTTTTGCTCTTGGAATTTTAATAATGATGTGTCTCGGTGTGGTCCTCTTTGGATTCCTTTTGTTTGGAGTTCTGTGCGCTTCCTGGACTTGTAAGTCTAATTCTTTCACCAGGTAGGGGAAGTTTTCTGTCACTATTTCTTTCAGTATGTTTTCGATATCTTGCTCTCTCTCATCTTCTGGGACCCCCATAATTCTGATGTTGGTTCGCTTGAAGTTGTCCCAGAGGTTTCTTACATTATCTTCAATTTTCTGGATTCTCTTGCCTTCTAGCTTCTGTGGAGGAGTGTCTTCTGGTTCTTTATTTTCCAAATCTTTGACTTGATTCTTGCGATCTTCCCTTCTGTTTTTAGGACTCAGTAAAATATTTTTTATTTCAGACAATGTATTCTTTATTTCTTGTTGATCCCTTATCATTTCTTGTTGACTCCTTATTAATTCTAGTTGATCTCTTTTCATATCCTCATAGGCCTTATCCATCTTTTCTAGGAAATTCTTGAAAAACCTTATAAGCGTAGATTTGAACTCTATATCCAGACGCTTTTTGTCCTCCATTTCTTTCATTTGTGATCTATTTTGTTGTCGCATTTCGCAGTTACAGATGGGACGGGGTTTCAGGGTGGAGCCTGCAGCTTTGGCTTGTCAGCCCCGCCCTATGCGGGTCCTTCAGTGCTCGCTGCTGCCGGCGCCTCTGAGAGAAAGGTGCCCTCGATTTTCGCCTGCTGCCAAACAGTCTATGCTCTCCCCTAATGAGCCCAGTATTGGGGTTCAGTTCAGTTGGAAGTGGAGTTGGAGGTGGCGTTCAGAGCAGTCTGGAGCCCAGGTCTCCTTCCCGTCAGGGCAATCTCGCGGCACAGCCGATCGTCCCTTCTCTGTGCGCAGTGTGCACGCCTCCGGGACCTCCTTTCGTCTCTCCCCGGGGTTCCGCCTTACAGCCCGGCTCCCTATGGCTGAGCCTGAGTCCCTGGGGTCTGGCCCAGAACCGGGTTCAGAGCAGTTGGGGGCCCAGCACAGTCGGAGCTTTTCTCTCCTTTCCGCTCGGGAACGCCCGCCAGGCACTCGGCCTCCCTCCTCTCTGGCTCCGTCCTCTCCGCGAGCCGCGTCTCCGTACCTTGGGCTTTTCCAGCTCCTCCGCGCCTCCTTCTGGTTTTCTCCTTGCTTCTCGCTGTAGAATTTCCAGTCAGTCAACCTTCCTGTAGTTCTGGGCAATGTCCGTTTTATATTTTAGTTGTATTTTATTGAAATTGTTGTGTGCGGCTGCGGCTAGGTGTTCACCTGGGCGCAGCCATCTTGGATCGGCTCTTGTTTTATTTTTATTAAATTTATTGGGCTGACATTAATCAACATAATTATATAGGTTTCAAGTATACAATTCTATGATGCACCATCTATATATTGCATTGTGTGTCCACCACCGAAAGTCAAATCTCCTTCTGTCACCATACACTGGATCGCCTCTGCTCTTCATTACTCCCCTGATCCTCCCCATCCCTGCACCTCCCCCCCTCCCCCATGACTCCCTCCCACACTTTCTTCTAGTAATGACATACTGTTGTCTGTGTCTATGAGTTCTTGCTTTTTGTTTGTTCACTTGCTATTCTCAGTTTTATATCCCACATATGAGTGAAGTCATATGATTCACGACTTCTTCTAACAAAAGCAGTTTGTTTATTACTGACTTGGCGTTGTCTGTCTCTCCCCCATTAGGATGGAAGTTGTCTGAGAAGAGGGATCTTGGTGTCTTGCTCTGCTGCCCAGACTGTGTTTGGATGTGATTAATTGCTCATTACTATACATTTTGAAAGACTACCTGACTATTATTGCCTAGGTCAACCTTTTACTTAAAAAATCCACAGACACTCGTCCTTATTGAAGAGCACACAGCTTTATGCGAGGTAAACATTCTTCTATTTGTCCTGAATACTGTTTGTTAGTCTTCCTTCAGTTCCTCTCCAGACTTAAGCTCTCACAAGATATGATGACCATCTTCTTGCTCTTCTTTATGATTTAAGGGAAGCAAGAGTATGAGCTCCTTAAGCAAGCTACAAAGGCAGGCATTTAATTCCCCCCTGTTGAGAAAGCCAGCTATGTACTCAGTTGCCAGCCCTCTCTGCATGTGCACCTTGGTACCTCTGCCTTCTGCAGCTCCTCTAAGTCTCAGTGTGTTTTTTCTCTTTTTTCTAGTTGTAGAATTTCCAGTTATCCAATCTTCCTGTGGTTCGGGATGATGTCCATTTTGTCTTTTAGTTGTAGTTTTGATATTGTTGTTTGAGGCAGTAGTTTAGGTGTTTACCTATGCCGCTATCTTGGTTTCTCCTTGGCCTTCCTTATGTCCTCTTTTAAAATGTATTTATTTAGGTTTGTTGCCCACTTTTTTTTTTATTGGATCATTTATCTTCCTTTTATTAAGTTGTATGAGTTCCTTGTAAATGCTGGAGATTAAACCCTTTCAGTGATAACATTGGCAAATATGTTCTCCCATGCAATGGGTTTTCTTGTTTCGTTGATGGTTTCTTTTGCTGTGCAGAAGCTTTTTATTTTGATGTGATCCCATTTGTTTATTTCCTCTTTAGTTTCCATTGCCCTAGGAGCTGTATCAGTGAAGATATTACTTCAGCATATGTCTGAGATTTTTCTGCCTGTGGATTCCTCTAGTATTTTTATTGTTTCCTATCTTATATTTAAGACCTTTTACCATTTTGAGTTTATTTTTGTGTATGGTGTAAGTTGGTGGTCTAATTTCATTTTTTTTTTTTGCATATATCTGTCCAATTTTCCCAGCACCATTTATTGAAGAGACTGTCTTGACTCCATTGTATGTTCTTGCCTCCTTTGTCAAATATTAATTGAGCATTGTGGTTTGGGTCGATTTCTGGGTTCTCTATTCTATTCAATTGGTCAAGATGTTTATTCTTGTGTCAGAACCAGGCAGTTTTGAGAACCGTGGCTTTATAATATAGCTTGATATCTGGTATTGAGATCCCTCCTACATTGTTCTTCTTTTTCAGGATTGCTGCAGCTATTTGAGGTCTTTTTTTCCCCTAGATGGCTTTTTTGGAGAGTTCATTCTAGGTCTGTGAAATATGCCATTGGTATATTAATGGGAAGTACATTGAATCTATAGATTGGTTTGGGTAGTATGGACATTTTAATGACGTTAATTCTACCAATCCATGAACACGATATGTTCTTTCATCTGTTTATTTTTTCCTCTATCTCTTTTTTCAGTGTCCTGTAGTTTTCCACATATAGGTCTTTTACCTCCTTAAGTTTATTCCTAAATATCTTACTTTTTTTGGTGTGATGGTAAATGGGATTGTGTTTTTAATATCTATTTCTGTAA
Organism: Pipistrellus kuhlii; assembly: GCF_014108245.1. Lineage (NCBI taxonomy): Eukaryota > Metazoa > Chordata > Mammalia > Chiroptera > Vespertilionidae > Pipistrellus > Pipistrellus kuhlii. The sequence goes on along the minus strand of NW_023425529.1, from coordinate 147,423,363 downwards.
GTTCACTATTGGTGTATAAAAATGCCATAGATTTCTTGGTGTTAATTTTGTATCCTGCTACATTGCTGAATTTATTTATTAAGTATAATAATTTTTTTAATGGAGTCTTTAGGGTTTGCTATGTACAGTATCATGTCATCTGCGAATAATGACAGTTTTATGTCTTTTCCATTTGAATACCTTTTATTTCTTCTTATTGTCTAATTGCTATGGCTAGCAATTTCAGTACTATGTTCATCATCTTAATTGTGAAAATGTTTTGACTCTAACTCAGCCACTTATCTAAAGAGCAAATTAAAATAATATTTTGTTACCCAATTAAAAATTTCTGTGGTTTTATTATTTAAAAAAAACCAAAACATTTGGATGGTTCTCTTTTCCATGAAGTTGCTTTTAGTTTATTTCCAAATGGTGTATGGTATATTCTGTTTTTATAGCTGAAATTATCCTAAAATTCATTAATTATTTTGTAGACATCACTTTTCTCAATAAAGCCCAACATAGTCATAATGTGAATAAATTATAATATTGATTACAGTTAAACATTGTATTTTCAATAACTTTATTTATATGGTTTCCTTTATTTAAAAGATCATCTTGAAATGAGTGATGTATCCATAATAATTATAGTTAACTGTAATAAAAATGAATAATTTCCAGTTGGTGGTTTTGATAATCATGGATCAGCACCTGGAGCAGGTTTAGTGCAGAGTAGGAGTTTAATAAACACTTGTTAAATCAATCTTTAACATGTTATTGTTAGTACTTTCAATTTTATCTAATTTTTCTGGCCTCATAAAGTATAGACATCAGTTCTCAAGCCACTAAATTTTATCTTAGAGAAGAAACCAATAGAAAAGAAGACAGATATAGTATCTTCCACATGTTCCAATATTCTGAAGTTTTAAAAGTTCATGATTTTACATGCCAAGTATACTTAGGTGAGTGTTGCTGATTTGATCTTTGTTCTTTTTCTCTTCTTTTGTAATATTACAGCTTCTACAATACAAAGGTCTCAAATAAAAAAAATCAAGCTACAAAATTTAGACTATGACAATATTTAAGAAAAATGCAAAAAGGGCACTGGTAGATTTTTAAAAACTATTTTAATACAAGAGTAATAGCAATTTTCTATCCAAATCAGAAATGAAAAATCTTAACCCAAATAATATTCCTTTGACAGTCACATAAAATTTTAGGTTTGATTGGTGCACACATTTTATCCTTCATATATATTACGCATATGCACGCAGAGACCTCACTATTAGCCATCGTTAGGTTTCTTTTCATGGACATACCTCCTTGCAAAGCAAGGTCAAAGATTCCAGGAACTATTCAACTTTGAATGAAATTCACATGAACCCATGCTAGTCTGAGTTCTCATGTTGTAGCAAATCGTGATATAGCAAGGCTACAGAATGCATACAAATTGATACTCTATTTGTATAATTTGGCCTAAAACTAAACACTGGCTAATGTCTCCATGGAGGAGGAACACATGGCAGATTTATAAGTTATGGTCTCCTTTACTTTTCTGCTGGCAAAGCTAAACTACCATTTGTTTGTTTGCTTGTCTTATTAAAGTCAGGTCTGTTAGTGACTGTAAGTAAATGAAAATGAGTTTGAATTTCTGCAAGTTGTAGGTAAGTCAAAACTTTCATTTGCTAACACTTCCACTTTTAATCAAACCACTTGACAATTAGCCTTGCAAACAGAAGTAACAAAAGAATCACAACTCAGGAATTTGCTAAGATTTTATTCCTCCTTGGGGACTTTAGTTGGTGTTCAGTGTGTAGCCAAAACATGAATGTAATGGCTAAAGTATTAAAGTAGGCTAATGTCTGCAGCAGGGAATATAAATTAAATATCAGGGTTCTGCGACCAATAATATTTTCAGTTTGAGTTATAGAATGCCACTTTTATAATTAATACGGCTTGTCAATGAATAATAGTGTTTCTCAGTGTAGACAAGTAGTATTTTCTAACCCTTACAATTAAAACAGGTCATACAAGATACTTATCTGGATAAGTCACTGTAAGGGAGTCAGATTGCTATTGCTAAGGTCATTCGAGGAAGGCTACAATCCAAGTGCCAGCTTGACCTTCATTAAGAAGACAGAAGGTTGTCATGGCTGTCCTTCAGTACAGAACCATAGCAGAGCTCTAATTCATGAATTTGTAACTCATTCTTCTCTGCTAAAGACTTTAGCCTCTGTTTAGCTTTTGTTGTAACATATACAAAGTATAATATACACCAATTACAGACGTGTATTTCTGTTAGAAAAATACATATTATAACTAAACATGTAAATAGAGGCACTTCAATAAGCTAAGTGTTTGCAGATATGAGCATCACCCAACAAGTTCTAGTTCCGACTTCAGTGAGCCCATCCCTCTCTACCTGTAACAGAGGTTATGATGTCATTATAGAACTTAGGAGACATCAAAGCCAAGAAGTCAGGTCATGAAAAATAATGCAGCATCATTGCTTCCCCTATCACAATGCTTAAATGAGAGAAATTAATTTGGTCAGAGGTGGGGTGGGGGTGAGATGAGGTTCCAAAGTTCTTCTGAAATGGAGTAACTAGATTAAATCTCATGTTAAATTAGTCTGAAATCATATGAAATATTAGAATGATGATAAAAAACAGAAAGTACCATTTGAATAATTTTGACCACATTCATGCAGGTGACTAATATTGTGGCATCATTAACTGATAGTCATTTCAGCTCTCTGCTTGGCTCAGATGGATCACTACATCTAATCAGTATGAATACTATTAATAACTAAGGGGTTGAAATAAATGAAGCAGGTGTTTATATGTTATCTGTGTGTTTAGTGTGTACAGAACGTGGGTTCAAATTCATTAATATAATGTGTACTCATACACATGCACAAAACAATTTTGGGTGAAAACACAGGGAAAACAAGGTATTCTGATCTATTTCAAAAAAGACAATGCAGACACATTTAAAAAAGTAAAGACTTGAAGTTTAAAGCCATAAAAACAAATTATTACTCAAAATTCTGTCAAACCAAGGTTGATTTAATTTGTATTGCACCTTAATTATTCAGAGAAAGACAATACTGACTTCTGAACATACAATGACGTGAGCAACATAAATTGGTCCTTTGTAGAGATATTTTATGTGAAATTGGTGACCGAAAGCCAAAGTTTGGCAGTGAAATGTTTTTCTAGAAGTATGTAATGCTGAATTAGGTTAAATGTTAATTTCATAAAAATGTTAATGAAAAGATGCCACAAAGTCTCTCAGAATTCTACATTTCATATTTCGTTAGGCATACTATAGCAACAGATGCTTCTAAATACTTTCAGTTTTGCAAAAGTGCTCAATTATACTTAATACTATTGTGCCGCATATGCTCTACTTAAATGCGATGACTAAATCAATAACTAATTATAATTTTGATTGAGGAAGAGGATTGAAAAATACCATTTACATGTCATTACTGTCAATGGGTTAATTAACAGTGACTGGTATACTATTGTGTCTTAAAACATTACTTTTCCCAACCCCAGATGCATCATAAAAACCAAGAAACACATGGATAGTCAATGTATTCATAAAGCCCCAGTTTGGTTTATTTTGCTTCTCTCTGTCAGGGGAGCACAGGGCCTTGCTTTGGCCCACTTGGGTGGACCAGTTAGGCTGTGGCTCTAAATTGGCCTCTGGTGTTAGGACATTTTCTCAAGTGCCAGGTTGGAATCCTAGGCTGAAGGCATTGTATGTGAAAACAATGGTTTTGTGTGAATAACACATTCTTTACCCATACAGTTTCCATCACCAGTAATGTCCTACATACCCATGGCTCTCTCCATGAGCTCGGTACGGTCTGGAGCATCCAGGACATAGCACGCTCATGCAGAAAGGGTGTGCCCTGGCAAACTTTTATTAAATGGACAGTTAGATACGTAAAAAGGTCTCTTTCTTGATTCTTGGTGCTCACAGATCATTGAAGAATCCCTTCTCTGAGCAGCACAAAACAAGAAGAGCTGGTTGACAAAACATTTTTGTTACAAAGGTGTGTCAACCCTGAGCTTGGAATTAAGAAGTTAAAATCTGTGATTTATATATATATAGATATAAAAATAGATGATCATACTAAGACTAAAAAAGTGAAAGAAATCTCCATGTCAATACTATATATATATATTTTTTTGTCTTGACTTATTTTGTTGTGAGTTGTTTTGTAAGAGAATGCCCTTGTGATGCAGAAACCAATTGACACAAAGGAAATGGCTAAAAATGAAAACTCACTGATGGGTCTAACTGCTTGTCAGTTCACTAAAATAAATCTTCATTTGGGAGGTAATGAGCACAGGGGCAGAAACCAAATTAATGGCCAACCTGTGACTAAAACAAGGCGATTGCATTTGTTGATGATTATTTTCAATTCAGATCCTTGAGGAGGACTAATTGATGGGGATGTCCACTAGTAACTAAAGATGAAGGGGAAAATCTGTGCCAATTGGATCCAGTGGACAGACATTAAGAGAATTGAGGAGAATGGTACCATTACTGCAACTGAAATTGGTCAGGGTGAGGGAGGTGCTGAGTTGTAGCAATATTTTGTGTCATTTTAAAGGTAGAATTCAAATTTAGTACCAGTACCTCTAAATCACTTTGGTGCTACATGGTTAGAATGCAAGACGATACCTCCAAGACAACAGTGTATTTTCACTTCACTAAAAATATTTTAAAACTTTCTCTCCATAGCATTTTTTTTAAAAAAGCTGAACTAGTCACAGAAAAGCTTACACTGGGAGTTGCCTGGTGATATTGAATTGATAGTGTTAGAGCTCTTTTATTTTTCTCTCTGGCTTGCTTCTTTGTTGAAAATGCAGTTGTCTTGGGGTTTGGCCTGATTTTATGAAGAACATTATTTCTACTTTTTTTTTTTTTTTAAGTTGTTATAAAGCAGGGATGGGGACGACTCACAACGTGAGATTCCTTTACTTCTGCAGCATAAAAGCAAATGAAGGTAAGAAAATCTCCTGGTACGAAAGATTTGAGTAAGAATTCTCTAGAATAGACAAGGTCCCCACAGATAGCAAAGGAAAGAGGAAGCAGTCCAGTCTGACACCCGGTACTCTTTGGGAAAACAAAAAGGGAGGCAGAGTGCAGTACTGCTCTTCTCATAGAAAACGGTAAGTTTTTGTGGCATGGTCCATTGTCCAAGAGTGTAAGAAAAGAAGTGAGTTGGCTGTTCAAATAGCTAAAATGCAGTTTCATCTGACCAAAAACCCAGGATTATCTGCACAGTCTCTGCAGTGCCAGGACAATGCAGACGAGACACGCTGAGAGCAGGGAGTGGCTGAGGTGGGCTGCAGAAGAGTCTACTTCTCTCCGGTCGGGATCTACAGCAGGGGCCTCCGTGGTGACAAACTCAAACTCCGTGGGACACACGTCATCCATGCATCCACTGCCACTCCCTGAGCCACTGGATTCATCACCTGGTGTGGACAGATTGACAAAGAAAGTTAGACCACAACCTGGAAAGATGGGAGGTATGCAATGGAATTGAGCATGGTGGTAGAAGGGGACATTTCCTCACCCAAGGGTCCCCCACCCCATCTCAACAGGTTTGCTTTTTTTATTTTATTTTATTTTATATTTGAGAGAGAGAGAGAGAGAGGGAGAGAGAGAGAGAGAGAGAGAGAGAGAGAGAGAGAGAGAGAGAGAGAGAGAGAGAGAGAGAGAGAGAGAGAAACATCATCTATTGGCTGTCTCCTGCACATCCCCTGCTATGGATTGAACCCACAACCCGGTCATGTGCCCTAAACTGGGAATCTAACTGGTGACCTCTTTGTTCATAGGTCAATGCTCAACCACTGAGCCACACCAGCCAGGCTTGATTACTATTTTTTATCTCTGTTTCCCCTAAGATTAAGGATAGACTTTGTCTTAACCAGCCTCTCCCTTTAAATCAGGTATTGATTAATGATGGCTTGAAGGCTGATTTGGCCTGCTGCTTGGTTTTATATGGCCCACAACTCAAGAAAGATTTTTATGTTTTCAAGTGTTTGGAAAAAAATCAAATGAAAAAATAATACTTTGTGACATGTAAAAAATGTGTATGTGAAATTTAAACCTCAATGTCCATATGGAAAGTTATAATGGAATGTAGCCATATAATACATGGTTTAATTAACAATTACACATGGTTTAATTCTGTGTTCACACATGGTCCTCAAAGCTGCACATGTTTAATATCTGGTCCTTTACAAAAAAAGTTTGCCATTTCTTGCTTGAAGCCAAAGCCCAGGTGCCCAAACAGTATGTGGTCTTAGTGCAGTACATTGCTTGCCCAGCATGCCTCTGGGCCTGTTCTTTTCCCACTTCTTACTGCTTTGTTCTTCCTGTTTCGTAAACACTGTGTTTCAGACCTGGGTCCCAGATCAGGCTCCATCAATTACTAGCTGGTGAAATTGTGTTGTTTATTTGTTATTTCCTACTAGAGGTCCAGTGCATGAATTTGTACATGGGTGTGGTCTGGCTGGCCCACCCCAATGGGGGCCCAGTGGGTTGGGATAGCAGTGGGAGGGGCCATGGGCAGTTGGCTGGCTGGCCCTATCCCCAATCAGCTCCCAACACCTCAATTGGGGGTGGAGCCAGTGAGGTGGGGGGCCAATCAGGGCCCAAATCAGGCTGGTTGGCTGCCACAGTATGTGTCATAGCCACTGGTCATTCTTGTCATTCCAGTCGCTGGGTAGATATAGATATAGATATAGATATAGATATAGATATAGATATATGGCCTGGAGCATGAATTAATGCATGGGTGATGGGTCCGGCCAGCCTGGTCAGGGGGAGGGAACATGGATGGTTGGCCAGCCTGCCTGCTAGTCAAACTCCTGGTAGAGGGGACAATTAGCATATTAGTTTTTTATTATATAGGAATACACTGAGTGGCCAGATTATTATGCATTCAGAGATCATAATAATCTGGCCATTCAGTGTAGTTTCATGTCAATGTTCACTTAGTAGCCTTTCAAGTAACTTCTAATGCTTTTATGATATTTAATAACATAGTTAAGTGTGATATTGCATCTATTGTATATTTTACTATTTCTCTAAATATTTCAAATATAAATGTTAATGGTTCCTGTATGTGTATGACTGCATAGAGAGAACACTAATACAATTGAATTCATGGCACATGAAATATTATCTTAGCTCCTTTAAATATGGCCTCTGCCTGGCCAGCATGGCTCAGTGGTTGAGCATCAACCTATAAACCAGGAGTCATAGTTCAATTCTCAGGGCACATGCCTGGGTTTTGGGCTTGATTCCCAGTGTGAAGTGTGCAGGAGGCAGCCAATCAATGATTCTCTCTCAACATTGATGTTCCTCTCTCTCTCTCCCCCTCTCCCTTCTCTCTAAAATAATAATAATAAAAAAATATGGCCTCAAATGAACTTCCCAACAACCTCTTAGTCAGGTGCTTCCCATTGAATAATAGAGGAGCCTAAGACTCAGGAAATAATTTGCAGAGTTGGGGTCAGAGACATAAATGTTGATGGGGAAAGGAGAAAGCCAAAAACATTACTTTGTTGCTTTATCATGAACAGATCAACTGGTAGCTGAAACTCAATTTTAGCTTTGGTACAGCTGAATGTAATCGATTAAAATCAAGTGGGTTGTGTCCTTAAGACCAGCTATGATTTTTAGTAATAGTATCCTAAGTTTTGTGAGTCAGAACTTTCTGTCTGAAGGACTATAAACAGTTTTGTAGATTGGGCAAGAATAACACAAGATGAAAGGTGCACATTGCTCTTGAAGAGAAATGCCGACATAATCTTCAGTGACCATTGCTCACTCTGGAGGTTACTGGTAAGGGCTTTCTTACTTGTGTCCTGGAAGTTGACGTCATTGCCATTGTATGCGTTCTTTAGCTTGTTGGTCATCACACGGAGAGCCATGATCTGCTGCCTGATGAAAGTGTCGGGCCGGGTGATGTCCACGTCCACCTCAGGATTGTTGATCTGGTTGGTTAGCCCATCATTCATGATCTCAGGCAAGTATCTGTAGGACACAGAGGGAGAGGACTGATGGAGGGTGAAGCAGGAGGGACTGGAAACTGGATTATGCCAAGCTGTTTCTAACAGTGAGCCAAAACCTCAGTAGAATCAGGGCCCAGTTCCTGGCAAAAAGGCCAAAGTAAAAACATGAAATAAATGTTCTCAGATGAAGATTGGCTAAAATAGCTTCATAGTAGGTTTTTTTTTTTTTTTTTTTTTTTTTTGTTTTGTTTTGTTTTGTTTTGTTTGTTTTTGGCACTGAATTCTTAGATAGGCTTGCCTACAGATGAATGCACAATTGGGGACTTACAGAAATTATTACTTTAAATTATCTATTCTTTCTCTCTCCATCCCAAATGTTAGATGCTTAAGTCAGGAACTTGATAGCTTGCTCAACAGTTCTGTTAAGTTGGTTAGTAAGAACTAAACTTGTCAATTATTTATGATCTTACAGAGCTCTCGTGTATAAGGCTGTTCTTTTTCAATCGAGGAGTCCCTGCCCTCATATTTTTAATCAGAAGAATCTTCAGATAAAAATAACCATCTTTGGGAAGTTTGAGGAGTCACCAGTGATTGTTGAAATCCTTGAGATGTCCATTAGGGTTTTTATTTTACAATAGAATCTTGGATCTAATTCAATATTGGGTAAAATAGAGGGTAAATCAAATGGCTCTTCAATTTTCTTGTACTGAAATGGAAAATTTTATATTAATATTTCTTTTACTTGTACTAAAATACCAAAATTGTCTGTTCTTCAAAGTCAACTACCTGAGCTGCCCAGTTGTATTTATACTGGGGAGACCAAAGATCTAATAAAAGTGCTTGGAGCCCTCTCTGACTCCATACTCTCATGGCCTGTGTTTCCCTTCTTCCTACTCTTCTTCCACCCACTTCTTCTCTCATTTCCCATGTCCCTCTGGAGTGCAGATAGCTAGAGTAGCCTTACACTGACTTCCCTGTTCTGTCTTTCCCTTTTAGTGCAGTCTGAACATTCTGCCTGATTAATCTTCATGAAATACAGCTTTCATCTTATCGTTCTTCTGTTTTAAAATTTTTGATGATAGTACCTAATGTCCATTGAGAGCTTATGGAAGCCAGGCGCCGTGCCAAGCACTTGGACATGCATTTTAAAATCCAGTCTCCCAGCAAATGGAGGAGGTGGTACTATTTTATCCCCATTTTGTAAAGGAGAAAACTGAGGCATAAAGAGGAAAACATAACTGTGTCAAGTCACAGAGCTAATAGATGGCAAAAGCCTGGGCAGCCTGGCTTCAGAGCCCACGTGCCCCAATACTGCACCATGCTGCCTGTCAATGCTGAGCTCCGATCCACACTTTCTACCTCAGCAATCAACGCCCACTTCCATCCCGTCTCCCCTTTCTTATGCTGTAGTGCTTGCTGTAAAGGACCTCCCTTGCCTTACAGAACCCATCCCCTGTACACATCTGATGCATGCCTGTCCCTGTTACACCTTATCCTTGCTTACAATCCCTTTCTCCCTTAGCTCCCAAATATCCTGAAGCCTCAGGTCAGTCTTCACTCTCCCCTTAAGATATTTTCCAGATTTTAGGGATATTCCCATTCCTCTGTAGGACCCCCAGGCTCAGCTGGACATTTTGTATACAGCTTCAAGCCATCTGCTGAGGGAGTGAGGTGAGGCTGAAACCAGCCTGAGTTCTGTGCTCATAAAGCTATGAATCTGCAGAGCACTTGTCAACAAAACTGTTTCCTTTTACTTGGCTTTTGTTGGAATCCTTTTATTTTAGAAAATTTCAATATATACCAAAGTAGAGACAAAAGGAAACAGTCCCCATGTACCAACCTGGGTCCTTTTTTCTAACTCCTGAAAAGGCTCTATATTTGTTTGTGCCATTGCAGGAATTAGAAAAAAGGACACAGGTTGGTACATGGGGACTGTTTCCTAACCCTGGTATGAAACATGGTTACCCTCAAAGGGGTAAGAAAGAGGGTTGAGGTAAGAGACTATTTATAAAGGTGTAGACAGGGTAGAAGGAAACCAGCACAGGGTATCGGAGAACCCTGGGGAGCAACTGCACAAAAACTGAAATCACAGACTGGGGCCAAATGACGAGAACCACCATTAAGTTATGATTCCCTGACCTCTGTAGTGCCTGCTTCTGACCTCTGGCTGCTGTCTCCTATTGGCCCAAACCAAGTGGAAGCCAGCATGCAAGGGGCCCAGGTAATACAGTTGGTAGAGGTTCTCCCTCAGGGCAGACATCAAGGTGGAGGTCTGAAGAGTGGTTCTCAGGGGAATCAGGACATCAGGCGCAGACAACTGGTAGGCTGGGCACCAACTGCTCTTATTATCATTCTTTTACTTCCTCTATTTACATTCTTTTACTGTTACTTGAAAGCTGAAAAACACTTCCTTTGTGTGTGTGTGTGTGCGCGCGCGCTTCCTGTTTACATATTCTTATACAATACACTTAAAATTGTTTTCTTTCCTACTGGTAATATTCCAAGTTCCAGAAACAAAAGGCTCTATCCATCAGTCTCCATAGGAAGAAATAGAAATGCACCGAGAAACTTACATTTAAGCCATTTGTTCAACGATTGAAATCTTACACATGATATGTTTGTGTATGAATTGGCTTACTCATTTTAAATCAGAGGTCCCCGAAGAAGCTCCGTGTCTTTACCCATATTTTGAACAAAATCTATTTCCCAGGGTTCACTACATAATGAACATTAAAGCACAAAGTGCATCAAATATTCTTTTCCAAAAGGCTTCACAATATTTACTGCCTTAAAAATGTTCTAATTGAAATTTTCAAAAAGTCATGGAACTCTGTCTCTTCATTTTTGCAGGAAAGAACTTCTATGCTGCCTCTTGATATAATCGATAGATGAATAATTCTTATGGGATTCTGATATTGTTTTCCTGATCTAACTTTTAACATGTGACCTTGGATTGACTACATATTTGACATTCTATTATATGTGTCGGGCCGTGTGACCTCTACCTAATTATGAAAGCCCATTGGAATAAACAATAGCCAGTGCAGGCTAGCCTTTGCTGGTACTGGAGCGGAGAGGGGCTGAAAGTTGACCGTCCCTGTTGCCCCTCAATGTTTAGGACAATGATTCTGGCAGCGGGGCCTGTGCTGAGTCAGGGGGAGCTTTGTCTCTTTCAGATGCTGTGCGCACTGCATGGCTGGCCGAGACTCATTTATCAGACGCTGACTGCTCTAGCTTACATTGGGAATGGTACCCTTGGGAGTCTGAGCATACAGGAACAATGAGAGACTGCCAAATACACCCAGCCTCTGACTGTGCCTACTGACGCTCACCCACTTACGATAAAAACAAGGAACAACGCTCCCGTGTCCTCAGGAATCTTTTCTCCTTTCTATGTATTCAAAGGGTAACTCTAGAGACAAGTGGAACTTAAACTGAAAAACACTGTGGAGCAGGAAAATGGCCATTTTGTTACTCCACAGTACATCCTGAGGACAAATCTGTCGGTGGCCGGGGTGCAGCCTGAAGGATCTATGGGAGCCCAGCCCAGCTCAGCTCCAGGATCCCATGAGCCCATTTATTTGTTCCCTTTCGTGGTTGATGTCTTTTTATAATGATCATATATTGCAAGAATGGATATAGCTTTGAGCTCATACTATTCTTCCCACTATTAGGTTTTGCACCAGCCCTTTGGCATGACAACGTTCTATGTTCGTGCCCTCACAGTTCTGGGAGACATGGAAAAGAAGGAAACTCTTGCTACAGGTAGCTTGGGTTCTGAGGCAGGATGCACATTGACCTCGGGCAGAGAGAATCCAGAGAGAAGAACAAATAGGGTTGTCATCATTTTTTAATGTTTCATTCTGTGGGGTGGCAAGAGGGTGGTACAGTCAAGCATAGTGTTCTCATCCTGGTTCCTTTTTATTTTGCAATATAGCATGTATAGAGACTAAATCTTTGGCAATTTTGCAGAATTGTTGTTTCTCACATCTGCTATGGACTGGATGCATATGCGTCCCTCCAATTCATATGTTGAAAACCCAATGCTCAAGGTGATGCTATTATGGATGAGGCTTTGGGGAGCCATGAGGCAAAGCTCTCAGGACTGGTATTAGTGCCCTCATTAAACAGGGGCTAGAAAGCTAGCCTTGTCCCTCTGACAGCTGAGGACACAGTACATCTGCCCAGAAGAGGGTCCTCACCCAGCAATGCTGATCTTGGACTTCCAGCCTCCAGAACAGTGAGAAATAAATTTCTGTTGTTTGTAAGATGCTCCATTTGTTTTGCTATGGTGGCCAGAACAGACTAAGACATCTCATTTCATAACATGATGCCGGCTTCCTAGATCACATTCAAAAACTATAGCTGATTAGGGCACAAGAGCCCCCGGGGAATGCGAGGGGGATAATACAGTAACCTTGTGGGTGGCTGCAGGCTCTGTGTTGAGACCCTGCCTGACAGAGTTGACAGTCTGTGTCACCTGAGAGACATCAGACCTGAGAGACATCAGACCTGAGAGATAAAGACGTGTGCTCACAGAAGCATCCCACAGGCCAGCCACAGCACCTGTTATTGGCAACATTCAAAATCACTCCGTCAGTTGATACTTCCAGAAAGACCCTATTGATATCTGAACCTGCTTGCTGGGAGGTGAAACACACTCACTCATCAATACTCAGCGTTTCTCATCTCCACATTAATGCTGGTAGTTTTGAAGAAAGGAGTTGCCTAGGGAGGGAATGGGATACACACCTCTCAAGATCTAATGGGATTTGAAAGTCAGTCAAGTCTGAGAAGTGGGCACTTGCAAGGAATGTTATCTTTGTGGTGCCCAGCGGAGTGGGCAAGAGTCCAGGTAGAAGCTGGGTCAGGAATGGGGAGCAATGGGGTCCCAAGGTGCTGGCCTGGGTTTGCTTTTGGGTGACCCTTCCTCTGACTGTCCTGGCATTGAGCACACTTTCAGATGGCAAAAGCAGTTTCAGTTCTGTTTATTGCCACAAATGAGCTCTGTTCAATATTCTATAGTAAGTTCTAATTCTAAGCTACATACTCCTCCACTTTACGTGGATTTAAGAGTTGCATTAATATAAGTTGATATAATAGTAATACAGGTCTAAAACTCAAAAGTCTTCATAGTTCTTTTCCTACAATCAATTAATTACCAAATTTGGATCTGATCTGAAATGAGGTCAACTAGAGTCCTCATTTATCCCACTTAGTGTAAATAGGAATGCATTTTGCTGCAGACATGTGATGTGCTTGATTGTGAGTTCCAGTCTCAGATTCTTCTGGGAGCACTGCTAAAAAAATTATGCACTTTTATGATTTTCTAAAATCCAAACAATTCCGAATTCTGAGATACATATGGTCCCAAGGATCTCAAATAAGAGGTTGTCATGAACCTGGGTATCCATAACCTCTTTCAGAAGCTTTCTTAAAAATCTAAGTTTTTACTTCACTCTCATTAGGATGATCATTATTAAAAACAAACAAACCCAAAAACACAAAATAGCAAGTGTTCATAAGGATGTGGAGTGGAGTGTAAGTGCTTGTCATTAAGCTTTTGTCTGTCTGGGCATCCATTTCAAAAGACATCTATCTCCAATAAACATAATGCCAGCTGTATGATTCAGCTACCAGCAAAACAACCAGAGGAGGAAGTAAGCTGCCCCCATTCATGAAGGTCCCCTTTTAGAAAGCCCTGGGTAACCTAGATAACAGACCACTTGAGTGACCACACATCTTCTTTCCTATGTTCTAATCCCAGCTCTTACACTCTGAATTAGCCAATGAAGAGCGAACCCTTGAAACCTTGGCCATCCTGCTCTGGAATCCTAATAAAGACAGAGCGCCAGGTCTGCTCTCTTTCTCTCTATCCATGATCTTGCTGTGAGGCCCACAGGCAGGCCGTGCATCCCTCAGGACCTGTGAGTAATAAACCTTTTCCTCAAAATTCCTTCCCTGATGGTTTCTTGCTAAAGTGTGGTGATCATAATAAGAACCACAAGAGCAAAGCTAGCTGCAAATTTGGGCCCTGGAGGAGGAAATGTCTGTGGAACTTGCTGGGAGTGGTGTGTGTCTGGGCCATGCAGCATGCATTCCTAACCAGAGGCAATGTCATCAATGGACTGAGACTGATGGAATAAATTGGAAGTCTCTGCGTATGGCTAGAGGGAATGTATGATAGACTAGTGGAAGTGTCATAGAAAATAGTGTGGCAGTTTCTAAAAAGATGAAACACAAAATTACCATATGATCCAGCAATTCCACTTCTGGAATTATTATTCCAAAAGAATTGAAAGTAAGTACTTGAACAGATGTTTGTACATCCATGTTCATAGCAGCATTATTGGCAACAGCCAAAAAGCTAAAACAACCCAAGTGTCCGTTGATGAATGAATGGATAAACAAATGTAATATATAGATACAATACATTCAGCCCTAAAAAGGAAGGAAATTCTGCCTGGCCGGCATGGCTCAGTGGTTGTGTTGACCTACAAACCAGGAGTTCATGATTCAATTCCTGGTCAGGGCACATACCCGGGTTGTGGGCTCCATCTCCAGTGTGGGGTATGCAGGAGGCAGCCGATCAATGATTCTTTCTCATCATTGATACTCCTATCTCTCTCCCTCTCCTTTCCTCTCTGAAATCGATACAAATATACATTTTTTTTTAAAGAAAGAAAATTCTGACACATGTTACTACACGGCTGAAACTTAAAGACATCATGCTAAGTGAAATAAATTAGAAATAGTCAAATTCATAAAGACAGAAAGTAGACTGGTGGTTGCTAGAGACTGGGGAGAGAGGACAGGAGAAGGAGTGTGGAACAGTTTCAGTTTAAGAAGATGAAAAACTTCTGTGGGTGGATGGTGGTGATGATATACAATAAGTGAATGCACTTAATGCTACTGAATTGTACACTACATTTTTTTTTTCCAGTTTGAGTTCTTTATTAAAAGGGAAATATGAACAATCTTTCCAAACAGGAAGAGTGCCTGAGTCTTAATGATCTAGTGTATTGTTAATAGTCTGACTTACTACAATGATTCAAAAATTTGAGAAGAGAGAAAGTTCCTTGTATAATTTCTTAATGTTATTAGACCCAAAACAGAACAAGGTTGCCAAATTATACAGAGTTCTCATCTTGCCAGTTCCTATTTCCAAATTTGTAATGCTTCCCTCAACAGCTGACTTTTGAGAATATAAAAAAGCAGATATTTTCACAACATTCCTTATGATAAAAGTATAAAAAGTCCTGGATTAGTAGCCAGTTGAAATGGATTTTTTTTTTTTTTTTTTTTTTTTTTTTTTTTTTTGCTTCAGCATTTCCACTAACTTCATGGCCTTCAGCAAATCCTCTAACGTTGGGCTCCTATAGGTAGCCACATCAGCATCACAGGGGTGTGGTGGTATTAAAATGAGATAACTGGGATGGACGTACCTTAAAATACTTGAAATACTATATCATACATATAATGACTACATTCTAGAGGAGAGGATCTGCAAGAGCTAAGCTGACCAGTATTATCAAAGGAAGCAGAAGAGTTTACTGAAAGGTTTATCATAGAAAAGCCCAGTCCATTATAGGTTTATGTCTCCATTTCTCTTTGATGCATTTAACAGAATGGGTTATAAGGAGAAAATGAAGTAGACATAAGCAGAAGAGACAGCGCCCGAGAGAGCTCAAATGCATTACTCATTGCTATTCAAGGAGTAAGTTAAAGGTCATCCACAGGGCCATCACTCCTGCAGGGGATCATCTATCTGTCAAAGTGCACAGGCACCAGGGGGTTACCCTCACAGGCAATGACCACATGCCTACTGCTGGCCTTGGCCTGATAATTGCATTTGGGGGGGCAGGGTCTGTCCCATAATCGCGCAGTCTGTGACTTTCACTACACCCACATGGCAGCTCATTTTGCCATTCCTGCACTGGTTATAGATGGTGCTGCAGAGGCTAGTAATAGTTCTGATGTTTTCATGGAGAAAAGTGTTGAATCGCTTGCAACTAAACTGAGTCATCCCCCGGGTTTTCATCATGTTGTTGCTGTATAAGTTGCTGCCACCTGTCACTGTAGGGTCCACATGTTGCCCCAGGAATTGTTGGTACATGTTCTGGCCATAGGAGGGCTGCACCAGCCTCAGCCCCAGCAGGGGCAGCAGCAGCAAGCGCAGAAGCTATGAAAGGGTCTTCGGGAGAACCATCACTGCCTGGGAGGTTCCCGCTTCTTCCTCCTTTGTACGAAAACGGGGAGCTGGTAGAAAATGCGGGATACTCTGACTCCTGCTTTGGATCTGTGTGGGGTCTGCGTGTATGTGTGTGTACGTGCACTAACAGGATGAGGGTGCAGTTGTGCTAACAATTTTTTTTTCCAAATGGTAAACTTTAAGTTATGTATATATTACCAAAATTAAAAAAACAGCAACCTGTCTTCAGCATAACCTTCTGAAGTTCTTGCTGTAAATTACTTCTTTCCCTTTCCAGTTTTCCTGACTTGGAAGTGGAGTCGCTCAAAGCTTGCTATACTTTTTGGCTTTAAGTGGATTTATAAGTTCTCCAAGACTGTTGAGTGAAGGCTGCCTGTGGCATTAGATGCTTCAGAGATGTGGCCCTGCCATGTGGTCAAAGGCACAGAGACTGGCCCCGGACACCCGAGGTCTCTCTAAGACCCATGGGCAAGCCACTTGGCTACCTTTTACAATTATTTTGTTTGTTCCTACGTCTGTAACACTTTTATTTGTGTAGTAAGCTGCCATTTTGAGTGAATGTACATGAAAATGATTGAATGCCATTCTAAGGCATTCTTATGACAACTAAGTTGTTAACACAGCTTCCTGAAATGCCAAGCACATTTCTTAGCACTGGCTGACAGCAGCAGACTTTGGAGTTTGCATGTGTAAATTCACGCCGAGGCCCAATGTCTGTGGCTTCCCTCCAGCTGGAGAACGTGTGGCAGGAAACGGTCTGGGAACTCCTGGAGGACACACAACTCATTGGCTGCAGCAGGGAGCGGAAGCTAAATTCTTTGACTCGGGCTCTTAACTCATTGGTGGGTGATCCCCAAACCCATCCTTTCTTGGTAGAGCTGGAGTCAGCAAACTACAGTGCAGATAGCAAAGAAGACCACGAGTCAGGTTTCCAGGCTGCGAGTTGTTGACAGCAGCATGCTTCTTCCCTCCTATTTGCAGCCATTTCTCACCACTTGCAGGAGGTGCACACAGGGTCTCTGCCCACCTTCCTGGAGGGTCAGCCTTCCTGGGGGCTCCCCTTGCCAGTTCTCTGTGCAGACTGATTTCCCAGCATCCTGAGGTGTATCCAGTTGGGTATGCTGGGGACGTTTTACAGTCTTTCCCATGCAGCTAGAGTGCTCTGGGACATAGATTTCAATCAGACTAAGATAATATTGTCCTGCCAGATCTGCCAAGCCACTGCCTCTGACAGATCTCTCATTCCCATGCATCATTTCGTCCCTCTTCCATCTGCTCAAACGTACCCATTATGACTTGCTATTTTCTTTGCTTAGTCAATCCACTCAGTGGCTTGTGACAGCAACTGATCTATTTTCTAGATTTTTAAATTTTTTTCCTATTTCTTACAATTTATTGTATTCACTTCCTGGCCTCAGGTAGGATTTCCTTGGGATGGCACTTGCTTCTATGAGGGTCACGGGTCTTAAAAGACAGGAGAGGCTCTCTGCAAAAGCTCTGTTTCCAAAGGATCCCACTAAACTTCTTTCCTCATCTAGCACCTCAACCCCCTCCTCCCAGAAGGCATTTTAAAGGAAAGATACAGTGGCAGCTGAAACAGTGGCTTCCAGGGAGCAGAAGTGGAAAGTAGTCTTGCCAATGTTATGAGGAGAGAGAGGAGTCTGAAAATGAGTCGAGACCCCTGAAGACTCAGTAATATGTATGTTCCATCGTGAGATCTACATGCTATTGGGACTTGCCTCTCAGATTGGTTTCCTTTTGGGTTCTCCCTGCCTCATCCCACCCTCTCTCGTTCCCCCTTCCCTTTTAACTCCTCTGAGAGTACAGAAAGAATCCCCTGAAAAGAAAACAACCCTCAAGGAAGATACAGATATAAGAGCAAAAAGGAAGAGCTTTATATGAACACAAGGGCTTTATTTTTTCTTCTGTTGCCTGGGAAAGTTCTGAGCCGCGTGTGCTAACCACATAAAAGGTTTATTTCCTTCGGAGCTGTGCTTTCTTGCCTCCCATCTCATCCTTCTTCTCTAGCTTTTGTACAGATGGCTCATTCTGGCTACCCGGCTGCCCGGAACACCCTTGCCAGAGATGAAGGATGACGGCAAGCAGCCTCCCCGGGTCTCCAGGTTTACCCTGGGAACTCTGGGAAGCCTAGATTTGTAACCTGCACCAAAACTCTTTAATTTCTTCCCTTTGGCCTTCTAGATTATTATCGATTTTCTTCCCTCACTTACTAGCCTCCTTTCAATTCCTATTTGTCTAAGTTGAATCAGAGTGCTCCCATGGCTTCTCCTGTTTCAGCCTAGAGTGTTGCACCCTAAGCTGACTCTCTTGCTGGTCCCTGCACATGCGTCCCAGGTTGACTCTCTTGCTGGCCCTTGCACATGCCTGCTAGGCTACCTTGCTTGGGTGATAGCTGTTACCATGAGTTCTAAGGAAAACCATTTCTTAGCTATTCTGATAAAGTAGGATGTAATTCTTTTTCTTTTTCTTTTTCTATTTTATTGATTTTTTACAGAGAGGAAGGGAGAGGGATAGAGAGCCAGAAACACCGATGAGAGAGAAACATCGACCAGCTGCCTCCTGCACACCCCCTACTGGGGATGTGCTCACAACCAAGGTACATGCCCTTTACTGGAATAGATCCTGGGACCTTTCAATCCGCAGACTGATGCTCTATCCATTGAGCCGAACTGGATTCAGCAGGATGTAATTTTTGTACTAAGTATTGTGGACTACATTTTTTTTTTTTTTTTTTTTTTTTGCCTTCCCTCTCCCAGAACCACATGCTGTAGCCTCAGTCCCGAATGTGCTAGTATTTGGAGGTGGGACCTTTGGGAGGTTTAGGTTTAGAGAAGGTTGTAGGGTAGAGCCCCCATAATGCAATCAGTGCTCTTAGAAAAAGAAGAGATCAGAGACCCTCTCTCTTTCTGTCATGTTGAGGTACAGGCTAAGAAAAGAGCTCTCCCCGGAACACAATCCTGTGGCACCTTGATCATGGACTTCTAGCCTATGAGAACTAAATTTGTTCCAGCTATCCAGTCTGTAGTATTTTTGTTACCGTGGCTTGATCTGACTAAGCCACTAATTGTATCAAGTTCTAGCAGGGATTCAAAGTGCCCATCATGGCCCATGAGGGCATCCCATTAAAGAGAATATCAAGGGTTTCCATGAAGACAAAGAAAAAACAACATGCTGCAATATACCATCTGAGGAATAAAAAGGAAATTTCTGACATGCTAATAGGAGCTTAAAAGGCAATTGCCAGATAAAATACAGGCCTACCAGTTAAGTCTGAATCCCAGGTAAACAAGGAATCTGCTTTTTAGTGTAAGCGTGTTCCATTTGGCGCCTGGTGTTTTTATGTGCTAAATCTAGCTAACTTGGCCTCAGAGTCTTGCTACTCAAATTGCAGTCCAGAAGCCAGCAGCAATTGCATATTCTGGAAGCTTGTTGGAAATGCAGAATCTCAGGCCTCCTCCAGACTTCTTGAATCAGAATCTTCATTTTTAACAAGATGCCCAAGAATTTAGCCTGCATATCAATGTTTGAGAAGCATTGTTTTAAAGTTTGCAACCTATTTTTATGGACATTACTACATTGGTTTTTTAATTATGCCACAAGGCTGGAAAGGAAAGCAGGGACAGGGTCCTCTTGATGACCTGGTATTATCAGAATAAAGATTTGAATGTTGACAGGGTCACGGCCACCTGCCAATTTCCTCCCATCAAAGGCCACAGTCTCCTCCTCATGTTCTACCTCCTGTTTCCAGACTAGTTTAGCTATTAAAGCAGAGTGAGATCTCCCGGGGATGGATGAAGGTGGGGGCAGGGTACAAAGGTGGGTCAATATTCTAGGGGAGCCAGTACTCACGCACCCTTGACCATTAGCTCAACACAGCAGATTTCACCCTGTGGCTGCTATAGCAGCCACATGTATGTGTCTCCTGTTCTCTCTATTTCAAGTCATTAATTTCAACAGATGCCATTCATTTAATAATAGCTATTTGGAAAAATAAAATAATCACTGAGGTAAATGGACATATCCACCATAGGAGTAATTTTGATTTCAGAAATGTCAAATGTGAAATAGGTATGTTTCTGAATCAAGGAAGCGTGGTAAAGAGCTATGGAGTAGCATTCAGAAAATAATCAGGAGGAATACGGGTGATGGAAGACAGGCCTGACTAAATACCTAGATCAATAAAAGGGTGGCAGGAGTGGATGTGACTGAAGAATGTGGCTGAAGGAGTCAATAAAACATAAAGAGAGGGAATATGTCTGGGTTATCAGTGGTTTCTTCCTATAGGCTCGAGTGTTGCAACTCCAGACTGTGACAATCTCTATCGATGCTAATAAGCATTGCTGTTCCATTTCCATTAACACCTGTCAATGGATTTTTTTTTTAAGTTCTGGTTCTTTTATTTCAGATGGATGATAAGAATAACCTTTCTTTCTTCTTCTTTTTTTAAAACAAGCATTCTTAAATGTCTGTCATAGAAAAATCTATACTTCAAAAGTAGGAAAAAAATCGGTCATTATCTGCTTTAAAAATAGATTTTTCAACTTACAAAATTTCAGTTAAATTTCTTTAAGTGAAAAAGTCTCCAGAGCAATTAATATTTGAATAAGAAAAACTTTCAATTAAATTTAATTCAACAAGTCTTTATTGGTTATCTACTTATTATGCTATTAAATATAAAGTTATAATATGCCAGTAGAAAATTTTTAAAAAAAGGAACTAAAAGAAACAATAAAATTATTATAATTCAAGTCACAAATATTTGACAGCTTCATCTTTTAAAAAATATACTGGGTTGCATTCTGGCATATTTTTGCAAATGATTTTATTGCATTAAGTTTGATGAGTTCTCTCACCTGCATCAAGTCCTGCAATGGCTTCCCATGGTCCTCAGGACAAAATTAAAATCTGGTCTCTGAGTACTGTTCCAGGCACTGTTCCAGGACCACCTATGTGGTCCTTTCCTAAGCCTACAGTCCCACAGTATGGAAGTTCCAAAATCCACTGTGCCTTTTCATATGTTGACAGACCACATTGCCATGTCTTAGCATTTAATCCACAGAGCCGTGCATGATATCTGGACAGAAGTAGTGCTTAAAGATACTTCAGATTGAATGATTGACTTAATGAATCAATGTAGGTTCATTAAATATTTTTTAAATATATAATATGTTTTTATTGATATTATATATAGAGAGAGGAAATGAGAGAGATAGATAGAAACACCAATGACATGGGCTATCTCCTGCTCTCCCTCTCTCCCCCCATCCCCCTCCGGGCAATGGGATTTAACCCATAACTCAGGTACTGACTGGGAATCAAACCTGCAATCTCCTGGTGCATGGGATGATGCTCAACCAACTGAGCCACCCTGGCCAGGGCAGATTCACTAAATCTTTTTTAGAGCTAAGAATCTGTTTCATTTGTTCTCCTAATCTGGGGAGAGTTGTGTTTTACAGGCAGGATATAAAAGTGAAAAGAATATTGGGCCAGGGTTTGGGAGATTTCAGCTGTCACTCTTGTTAGTTGGGTCATCTTGGACTAATCCTTTACCCTGTCTGTGATGCTAATGGACAAAATGAGGAACTTGGCTGAACCATCCCAGTCACCTCTAGCTCTAACTTCAATGATCTTTACCTTCCCCATTCATTTTCTTGATGACATGTAATCCCCTCCCCAGTCCACACTGCAGCCACTTTTTACTTGCTATCTTCAAAGTTTGAAGCAACCTGTGTAACCATCCATGGGTATGTGGTTCAAAACACAGCCTTCATTTTTGCCAAGACTGAAAGGTAAACACAGATGGGAAACAGCAGCTCAGAAAGTCAGCCACTTTATCCTTTAGGCCATCTGGTCATCCTTCACAATGTCTTTCTGTTCAGTCGTCAGGAAAAGAACATTAGAGGCTGTTAGATCACGGCTGCATTTGCTGGCCAATGGTCTTTGTCCTAAAAGGCCAGACACTGGTAAATTACTAGGCATTTTTGAAGAGCATGTTGTTGATATCGTGAATATCTTTCTGTACCTCATGATCTAAAGTTTGCATATTGATATTTTGGAGCTACTTGAAATATAGCTTTTTTCCATAGCTGTCTAGTCTTCGCTTTGCCAAGGTTTCCCCAGCAAGCTAATGATATGACCGCCAATAGATGCTAAAAACCACAACTCGACAGTGTAAGAAAAACACCTAATGAGCATCTCACTGAATGCCTGCTTACCTTCTGTACTTTCTTCTGAAGTTAACATCCATGTGTCTTCTTGCTGCCTTTTGATCACAGTTGCTTCATATGGCCCAAACTGCCCAATAAGTCTCCAGAACAGACACCCCTCTTAGCTTCTCCACCTGCTGGTCAATCCCCAAAGGTTCCTGAAGGCCAATTTACCAGCTGCTCTACCACCTGCATCCCCACTGGGGAGGGTTCGGGCAGATCCCTCTCTTGGTGTCCTGACCTGCTTGCCAACCCCCAGCCAGCCAGTTCCCCCATCCAACTTCTCCACCCTATGACAACTCTGGCCAAGTCCATTCCTGGGCTGAACCAAGAAATGGAGAGATTTCATATCAAGTGGCGATAGCATTGGGGTGACAACAGAACCATCTCTCATCAGGGGGCTTTAGTGGGACTTCCCAGGCACGGGACCTATGTGAGTGCTCTCCTGCTTGTCCCTCAGTCATGTTATTTCCCCTTCCCTTTCAATGAGCACTTCAAGACACGTTTTATCTTCAAGGGTGAAAAAATTACAGTTGAATTTTCACTTCCTGTTTAACTTGTGATTAAAACACACACACACACACACACACACACACACACACACACACACAGCACACCAGCAAGCTGTGCAAATTTAACTGCGGATAAAAATAGCTCCCTTGCCTTAAAGTCATTAAGTGAACATAAAAGGCTCATCGTGATCTCAGGATATCCGTAACCTGGCATCTGTCACCAGGCCTCCATCCTCATCCAGAGGCACGGCGCTCAGAACAAGGATTCCACGCTTAATGGCACCTTGAGAGTAAGTGCTCCCAGGTGCCCATCAAACCTGTCACTCTGAACAGCTGCAGCTAAGTGACGACTTGTCCCCTCCACCCTCCGTTGCTTTCTGCATAAACAGGTCTGCGGAGCTGTGCCAGGAGTGCCTTCCGGAGCCGGATGCACAGAGCCCCGTCCGCAAGAACAGCGAGCCGCCCCTCACCTGGCTTTGCTGTGCCCGTTCCAGCATTCCTCTTCGTTGGACGTGCCCGCGGTCACGCTCTCATCCTTGCAGATGGTGTAGGGCAACGCCGACCAGACCTTTTTAGAGAGCTTCAGCTTCTCTTTTATGTCTGTGACCTGATCAAGAAAGCAAGGGAAGACAGTGACCATTCTCCCCAGGTGCTGTCCATCTCTACACAAGGCATAACGTAGGGGTGGGTGAGAGAATGTGCGATAGAACCAGTACAAACTGTAGGTTTTAAGAGAGAGACAGGATTTGTTGCCCAGGAAAGCCTCCTTCCCTCCTCCCTCAGTCTTCCTCTAGCTTCTGGCAGAGAGCTCTATGTAATCTGCTTTTTGTTTTCCACCTTTTATTTCCCCTCTATCCTTTGAGTTAAAAACTTAAGAAGCATCTCAACTGGCTCCAGGTCCCTCTTCAAAGGGGAGAAGTAAGTGTGCCTTACTGCAAACACCCAAATACATTCTTTAGAATTCATCTGCCTGGATGTCAGATAAATGCACCAAGAGATGAAACATCTTTCCCAATGGTCTACTTGTTTCTGCAAGAAATACATACTGTCACTAATTCAGCTGCTGTAACCTCTGCTCCTGACTAATTGACAGGTCCATATAGCACACACTTGGTGGGCAGCAACCCATTAAAAAATCTCTATTGCCAAAGAGAAAAAAGTTATTCCAAACACAGGCAAGTGTATCATCCACAGCCCTGTGGATGGGTGGCCCGGAGAAGCTTAGTCACACCATCTTTAGTGTTTTCAGGCTCCACATTGACTGTGCTCCTGGGATAGAGTAGGCAAGAAATTCAGTCCCATTTCAGTTCCATAATTAACACCTAGGATCATGCAGTCACAACCTTGATTTCCTGCTCTACTTACATGAACATGGGGAAAGTGTTTATACATTTGAAATGCATCTGCTATAGGTTGAATTATGTCCCCCACGTTCATATGCTAAAGTCCCAGCCCCCAGATCCTCAGAATGTGATCTTATTTGGAGAGATGGTCTTTATAGAGGCAAAGAAGTTTAAAATGAGGTCATTTGGGTGCTCCAATCCAGTAGGACTGGTGTTCTTACAAAAAGGGGAAATCTGGACACAGATATGCACAAAGGGAGCATAGGGAAGAGACCTCAACCTACAAGCCCAGGGAAAGGCCTGGGAAAGACCCTTTCCTCAGAAGGAACCAATCCCGCTGACACCTTGATTTTGAACTTCTAACTTCCTGAACTGTGAGACAATAACTTTCTGTGGGTTGAAGCCATCCAGTCTGTGGTACTTTGCTTTGACATTCCTAGCAAATCTATATATGACCTCGGAAGGGAGAACCACTGAGACTTAATGGTGGTGGTGTACATTTGAGATCAATAGTCTTTGGGCACAAAGTATTCTGTGTTTACTGTGGATGGAGTACAGACTTGAGAAAAAAATTTCCAAAGATCTTTTGTCAGGTTTAAGAGTGAACACAAAGACAAAAAAGACTCTGACAATTGATTTTGGCTCCGGTCATGTTTCTCAGTAGTTCTAGAATGACAGTTCTTGGCTCCTGCTTCACTGTGGTCCTGATGATGACAAGGGGCTTCGGTCCTGGGATGCATCTGCTCACCCATGAAGTGCTAAAGATGAAGGGAATGCTGAATCAGAGAAACTGGTACCTCTCTTTGAATAGTGGAGTGCTACCTTTGCTTTAGAGTGTGAAGAACAATTCACAAGTAATGACATTCCAAGAATAACTTACATACCAGAAGTGTTTAGGAGGTCCTAAAACCTGCACTCTGAGTCTCCCTCCTCCTCCCCACCCCCCACATTCGTTCCTGTGACCTTGGCCCACAGACTCTCCTGGCTTGCCATCCTGGCAGTAAGAAAGTTTGTAATAAGAGCCTGTCCTTTTCTGCTCACTTCTCTAGGCACAGATGTGTGTGTATGTTGTTATTCATTTTTATTTCTTTTAGTTTTAAAGATAAGTGTCATTCCTTGATAGATGGCACATAGATGGATATACATTCTGTTTCTCAATTACAAAAAAATCCAACTTCTCAAATATCAACTGATAAATGTTGAAAGAAAGCTAGTTAGAAAAATCACCATTCCGCACCCACCATGGTACTACCAGATCTCAGCAAATATCATCAATGAATTGTGTCCCCTGCAAAAGGTGCAGGAGTCAGAACCACCAGTACCTGCGACCATAACCCTATTATGAAATAGGGTTGTCAAAGATGATGGAGTTAAAAGGGGATCTTGAGGGTGGGCCCTGATCTAATGTGAATTTGTCCTTGTAAAAGGGAAAATTTGAATACAAAGACTGAGACACACAAGGGGAAGATCACATAAAGATGAAGGCAGAGCTGGGGTGATGCATCTACAAGTAAAGGAATTCGGAGGACTTCCAGAAAAGTCCTAGATGCTGGGGAGAGGCCTGGGGCAGACTCCCCCTCCCAGCCTCAGAGAAAACCAGCCCTGCTGACACTGGGCTCCCAGACCTCCAGCCTTGAGACTGTGAGACATTCAATTCTGTTGTCATAAGCCACCCACTTGGTGATACTTTGCTGCAGGAGCCCTAGCAAACCAGGACAAATATGAAAAATGTTGAGTAAAAGGTCTGATGGAGAGCAGGATATTTACACAATCCTGAAGTACAGTCCCCCCCAGATGATGTATTATTACAGAGGGAAAACTGGCCAATTTACAGGGCAAGAAATTGGCAGGTCCCCAAGTGATCAAAGTGATCAAAGTATCAGGACAAATTGATGTCGTGTACCTCCTGATGCGATGTGACAAGAAGGGCACATCATTTCTGCAGCTAAAATTCATAAACTGAATCCAATTATGAGGACACATGAGACAGACACAAAGCTAGAGACTTTTTGCAAAAACAACTGCCTTGTACTAGTCAAAACATCAGTCACAAAAGACAAAGAAAGGCTGAGAGTTTTTTCCAGATTAAGAAGAATAAGAGATATGGCACCTAAGTGTAGTACCCAGCTGTGGATTGGATGCTAAATTGGAAAATAATATCCATCAAGGACATTATTGAATAGGTGGCAAAATTTGAATAACAGCTCCATATCAATAGAATGTTGTATTCATGTTAAATTTCCTGAATATGAAATTGTATTCTGGTGATATAGAAGAATATTATCTTCATAGGAGATGCATGCTAAAGTATTTAGAACAAAAGAGTTATAACTGTTATAATTTCCAAAACTTACTCTAGGATACCTTAATCATCATCATCATCTAATAATCAATATAGAGATGCATGAAGAAACAGAGAAAACAAATTTAAAAATTTAAAAGTATATATTTTATTGATTTTTTTATAGAAAGGAAGGGAGTGGTTAGAGAGTTAAAAATATTGATGAGAGAGAAACATCGATCAACTGCCTCCTGCCCACCCCTACTGCCTCCTGCACACCCCTACTGAGGATGTGCCCACAACCAACATACATGCCCTTGACTGGAATCAAACCTGAGACCCTTGAGTCCACAGGCCAACGCTCTATCCACTGAACCAAACCAGTTAAGGTCAAATGTGGCAAATTTTAAATGAATAGTGAACGTAGATGAAGCTATATAATTTTTTGAAATGCATTTTTTTGGTAAGTTTGAATTGTTTTCAAAATTAAGTTTGTCAGAAATAAAAATTCTCAGCTTTGGTGTCTTTTACCTCCAATCTGGGCTCCCACCTCCAGGCTACTCATTGTCAGTGTTCACAAACACAAACCCCAGAGAAAGAGTCAGGTGTTGCCTCTTCATAACTCATTCAGGAAACTTTCCCCAGCCTCAGGACCGAAATATGTAAGGCTTTTTCTGCTCCTTTAGAAAGGATAGCAGGAATAAGCACCCATTTTCTGATTATTTCATAACAAAGTTACCACCTTTATGCTGAGAGAATATGAACCAAATATGTTTTTGTTTTGTTTTTTTGACACAGAGAAAGAATAAAATTACATTATGTTCCACAGGTATCTCCTCTTTTAATATTTTCAAAATTTAAATGTGTGTGTGTGTGTGTGTGTGTGTGTGTGTGTGTGTGTTATGCTAATCATTCTTTAACTAAATTTAAGCATTGTTTCTTCCAAGGTGTGCTCTGTCCCCAAGTTATATTAGATTCAACGGTGTGTTCCTCAGTGGCCTGTTCATGATTCCAAGTACGGGTCACCTCAAACTTATAATTGTACCTTTTCTTATTTGCTCTTCAATCACATGCTTCTTGATGCAAAGATAAAGCTCTAATTTGTCTGAGGATGGGTCAGGTGACCAATCATCTCAGTTTGCCCAGGACATGAGGGATTACAGGACTCTGAATTTTTCAGTGCTAAAATTGGAAAGCCCTGGGCAAACCAGAGCAAGTTGGTCACACAGGTTTCTGCACACAGTAGGTGCTTAATAAATGTCGATTGAGAAAATGGATTTAATTGTCTCACTCTATTACCAGGTCACAGACAATATTGCTTAGACAAAATGTTTGGGGGTCACACAAAGTGCGCTCTTGTCTCCAAGGGGATGAGAGGAGCCATGCAGCTAAGTGAGGATGTGGATTCTCTCTGATGAGTCCCCACACAGCACAGGTCATGCATGAGCAGGCTGTGTGCACCCCGGCATGTTCAGTGTGCAATCGAAGGAGATAACAGCAAAGGAGCAGTGGGAGATGTAAATGCCTTTTTCACATTCTGCACAGAAACATTGGCCAATTCTTTCCGACTGGAAGGGTGATGCAGACACCTGGGAAAAATGGACACTGTTCACCCCTGGAGAGGATCATGCCTTTGATTCTAAAGAACATCTGAACGACTGCAGTTTCCTTTTCATTTTCAAAAGACAGATCCAGAGACAGAGAAGCATCGATCAGACTGTCAAACCTCAGAGGGAAGGTGGGGGAGGGTGGGGGCAAGGAGGAGAGATCAACCAAAGGACTTGTATGCATGCATATAAGCCTAACCAATGGGCACAAACACTAGGGGGGTGAGGACATGAGTGGGGGTGGTGGTGGTGGGGTTAATGGAGGGATGAGGACACATATGTAATACCTTATTCAATAAAGAAATTAAAAAAAAGTTTTTCAAGTCTTACATTGTTTAGAAATACTTTCTATTGTTTTTATTTCTGAGCAATATGTGGGACTACTTTGCTGTAGTTTCAGATCTGGGTTGGTTTTTGTTTATTTTCTGGAAACTATGTGCATACAATAGTGAGCTAAGCTTTACAGTTAACAAGCACGCTTAGTACAAATATCTTATTGACAATAATGGCAAGTCAAATTTCATTAATAATGCAAATCTGATGGGAACAAAGACCTAAAATCAAATATGAGATTTACAATGTCTTTTGTCTTGTTTCCCAAATGAGCCATTGAAGGACAAATTAATTTTCTCCAAAACTTGTTGAAGGACAAATTAATTTTCTCCAAAACTTGCAAATTATATTTACCATTTTCCACTATTTTATACTCTATTACTAAATACTGTAATATTAGTGACACCTGAATC
The DNA here is from genome assembly GCF_014108245.1 of Pipistrellus kuhlii. Classification (NCBI taxonomy): domain Eukaryota; kingdom Metazoa; phylum Chordata; class Mammalia; order Chiroptera; family Vespertilionidae; genus Pipistrellus; species Pipistrellus kuhlii. The sequence goes on along the minus strand of NW_023425529.1, from coordinate 147,394,408 downwards.
TTAAATATTTTTCATTTATGCTATTGCAAAATTATGAAAGTTAAACGATTTGTTAAGCCTTCGGACTCTAATCCCCCAAAGTACTGTTGGGGTCCACAGGGAAAACATGAGCCTGCTTTTAGAATTTATCTGGAGTTAATTCTAATTTCTGACAGTTTCAGTAGAGACATACATTTTTAGTTTAAGGTCTGTGAGAGGGTCCTGAGTACTTGAATCCAGGCAGACAGTGGTACCATCTTCGTCCCCACTCCTATAGAATTGTAAAATTAGACAAAAGAGGCAAGATACTGGCAGGGTGGAGTGATTGCTAAAAAACAAAGGGATTGGCAAAAACAAAAAACAGAAAGAACTGTCCAAATACTGTTTTCTGACAACTTCATTTAAAAAGTAATCTTGTCTCAAATATTTAACCTGAATCTTATCAAGTTACTGACTTAACAACTTCCTATTTATAGGAAATACTGGAGATAGAGGCACAAAGGTGAGAGACTTGTTTTATGTAAGATGACTGGCCTGCACTCTTCAAAAAAAAAAAAAAAAAAAAAAGGAAAAAAGGAATAAAGACCGTTATAAATGAAAAGAGACTCTAAAAGCATAGCAAACAAATGCTAATTAACTGAATCTGGGATTTGGAGACAGTATCCAGCTATAAGACAGAGTTTTGAGGTACTGGGAAATTTTTTACATAAGTAGACAGTAGATGATTAATGAATTATTGTTAACATTCTTTCTAAAAAAATATATTTTATTGATTTTTTTACAGAGAGGAAGGGAGAGGGATAGAGAGCTAGAAACACCGATGAGAGACATCATCCAGCTGCCTCCTGTACACCCCCTACCAGAGATGTGCCCGCAACCAAGGTACATTTCCTTGACCGGAATCGAACCTGGTACCCTTCAATCCACAGGCCTACGCTCTTTCCAATGAGCCAAACCAGTTTTGGCTCTGTTCACATTCTTATGTGCAATCATGGTGTTGTGGTTGCAATAAGAGACAGATTGTGCTTGCTTTTAGGAAATTCATGCTGAGATATTTAGGGATAAAGTGCTTTGTTTGAAAATAACTTACTTGAAAATAACAAAAATGTCAACCATTACTGAGTCTATACTGTAGGTATATGAATGTTCATTTTAGTATTTTTTGAAAAAGTTAAAAATAATGAAAACTTGAGGGGAAAGTTTTAGTATTTTTTGAAAAAGTTAAAAATAATGAAAACTTGTTGTGAGGGCACATAGCGCTTTAAGAGCTTTGCTATGTTCAGCCCAGGTCAGTAATTGACTCAAAGTCATTGGGGTTAACTGTGAGCTTTCGTTGAGATACTGCACTCAGATTCATTTCTTAAAATTTAATTTATCAATTAGAGTTGACATAATATAAAAGCTAAATTATTGTATTAGTTTCAGGTGTACAGTGGTGATTAGACATTTACATACCTTATGAAGGAATCACCCTGATAAGTCTAGTACCTATCTGACACCATACATGGTTATTACAATATTATTGACTCTATTCCCTATGCTGTACTTTACACCCCTGTGACTATTTTATAATCGACAATTTGTACTTCTTAACCCTTTTCACTTTTTATACCCATCCTCCCAAGCCCCCTGCCATCTGGTGACCATCAGTTCTCTGTATCTACAAGTTTATTTCTGTTTTGTTTTCTTTACTTTTTAGATCTCACATATAAGTGAAATCAGAGGATATTTATCTTTCTCTGTCTGACCTATTTCACTGAGCATAATACCCACTAAGTCCATCCATGCCATTGCGATGGTAAGATTTCATTCTTTTTTACGATTGAATACTATTCCATTTTATAAATATATTACATCTTTATCCATTCGTCTTTTTATGGACACTTGGGTTGTTTCTATATCTTGGCTATTGTAAATAATGCTGCAATGAACAAAGGGATGCATATATCTTATTAGATGCATATGTTTTGGATTTCTTTGAATAAATACTCAGAAGTGGGATTGATGAGTTGTAAGGTAGTTCTATTTTTAAGTTTTTGAGGAACCTTTTCCATACTGGCTGCACCAATCTGCATTCCCACCAACAGTGCAGGAGAGTGCCCCTTTTTTTCCACATCGCTGCCAACACTTCGTATTTATTTATTTATTTAAAATATATTTTTATTATTTTAGAGAGAGGAAGGGAGAGGGATAGAGAGATAGGAACATTGATGAAAGAGAAATATCAATCAGCTGCCTCCTACACACCCCCTAACTGGGGATTGAGTCCACAACTCATGCATGTGCCTGATCATGAATCAAACCTGGTGACTTCCTGGTTCATGGGCCAATATTCAACCCCTGAGCAACCCTGGCCAAACTTGATTTATTGATGGTACTCATTCTGACAGGAGGGAGGTGATATATTCTGGTTTTAATTTGAATTTCTATGATTTCCCTTCTGGTTTTCTCTTTCCTTCTCATTGTAGAATTTCCAGTCAGTCGACTTTCCCGTAGTTCTGGGTAATGTCCATTTTGTATTTTAGTTGTATTTTATTGAAACTGTTGTGTGAGGTTGCAGTTAGGTGTTTACCTATGCTGCCATCTTGGTTTCCTCCTATGATGATTAGTGATATTTAGCATCTTTTCATTTGTCTATTGTAATGCACTCATATTCAATCTTCGAAACGTTGTGTATTGATGTAGTACATTATGCTGTCTTTGCAACTGATAAATTAGAAGTTTAGAGAGGTAAAAAAAAAAAACAAAAAACTTGCCATGCATCTAGTAAATGATGTAGATGAGATTCAAAATCAAACATAGACTTCAGAACCATTACTCTTAACCACTAGGCTTTATAGGGACATTGCCTATAGCATGGTCTCCAAAGCATATGTGTTGGGATGGTGTTGGAGATGTGTGTTTATATCTGAGGCTGTGCAAGATGATTCAATGTGATTCAGTATGAAAACATCAGAACTTCTATTTTTACTTACTATTTTTTTGGCTAAATTATGAAATACATTTATGTTTTGCCATTGGAAAGCCAGAACATAACTAATTTCACTTTCTGGAAAGTCATCTTATTGGAAATAGATGAAGTGCACTGAATACAAGGAAATCCTTTTCCTGCTACCACCAGTGAGGCAGACACACTCCCTTCAGTTCCCTCAAATGAAGGTTTTGTTCGATTTCCCCTTAAACTTGGACCGAAAGGGTCTCAGTTGAGGGAGGTCTGAGTGAACTCTTGCCAAAAGCTACAGTGAAGAAGCTGATCTTACCATCTGGGCCTCCCAAGCAACAGCACATTAGAAAAAATTACTTTGCCCCAAAAGGGCGCTGTCTTTGCTGGTCACTGGGCATCTGCAGTTTTTACTGGTAGGCAGTGGGAGGCCCACAGCAACAGGGCACAGACCCCAAGCCCTGCCACTTGCAACCTCAGCCATGGACCAGAAGAAATCTCCTCATCAGACTAGAGAGTTCTGGTACGAAAAAGTGAATCTAAATCCGGATGCCCTTTTGTCGATGCACGATTCAGCTCCCAAGGATTTGACTGCCAGCTCTTAGCCTTGTGTTTATTAATATCGTGAAACATGTTGAACTTCAAGCTTCTTGAGCTGCTACTAAAGCAAGTTGCCAAGAGACAGTTTCCATTAACAACTGCTCACAGGAGATGTTGTGCCTTCAAACAGTGTTTTGTCAGAAGAGAGGGTGGGCTGTGGGACCAGATTTCCTACACCCGCTCTCAGATAGAAAAGCACAGCTCAGTTTAATCTAAGTTAACAAATAAAAGGTAAAAGAACTGCTATTCACCCAGGCCCCACAACCTTTTCCTTCTTATTCATTTGAGGGCTCTTTTTTGTTCCTCAAGGGCAAAAATGTAAGCAGGCTCCCAAAGAGAGAGGCAAGCATGACCCAGTCATTTGTAAATACCTCATTAGTCTGAAAATCATAAGGAAAAAGTATGATCCTCCCATCTCTCTTAGCTGACTTTGCACCCTACTTATGGAGATATGGAGGTTAAATATAAAAATATAAAAGGATTGAAGATTTCCTAATATCTATTACAGATTTATATGCCTCTTAATCAGCCCATATGGTGATGGCTATTTCTCTCTTATCTGTGGAAAGACTAAAACTTGCAGAGTGGAAAGGGGCTCTCAGTGCCATCTCCCTCATCCCTCATTAGCTTGCTCCTGGAGTACTGAAACCCATCACAGCTCATGTATGCTGGAATGAATTTATGGATTAGATTATGTAGTTTTAAATAAGTAATTAAATGGATGGGTGACTTAAATAGACTTTGGCAAAGAAAGTTTAGATTTCTTTCATTTTGAACAGTGCAAGCACAAATGGACAACAATGCAAAGACAGGCAAGGTAGTTCGCTTACTCTCAATATGCCTGCGGCACTACAGAGTAAAAATAATGAAGATTCTTTGCTTTATCTCATTCTTCAAAAATTCCTAATTTTGCGTAACTTTCACAAGGTACAGAATGTAACATCAGTAGTGCTAATATATACTTTGTGCATAAATAGTACAAATACAGTTGGTGTCTATGATTCTGATATTTTGCAGTTAGAGATACAAGATCATTTTGGAGCTCACTAGTTTATAGTGCAGGCACTGATACTATATATATATATATATATATATATATATATATATATATATATATATAATTTTATTGATATTTTACAGAGAGGAAAGGAGAGGGATAGAGAGCCAGATACATCCATGAGAGAGAAACATCAATTAGCTGCCTCTTGCACACCCCCTACTGGGGATGTGCCCAAAACCAGGGTACATGCCCTTGATTGGAATCAAACTGGGACTCTTCAGTCCTCAGGCCGAGGCTCTTTGCACTGAGCCAAACTGGCTAGGGCTGATACAATATATTTTGGATCAGTACTTAGCAAGCAAAACTTTCAGTGAAATTCACTTAAGGAGACAGGGAAGTGCATTGTGATTAAAAAAAAAATCCAATACAACAGTTAAATTAAAAAACAAAAAAGGTTTTTGCTGCTCATGTTCATCATTAAACATGTCTTACTTGCCTTCTAATAATTCAGGTTTTATGCTACACTCCGAGGAAACAAATATGGCTGCGACACAGTTACTGCCCTTGAAGTGTTCCTCACTTCCCTGTCTAGAGTGGTTAAACAGACAGGGAGCAAATATGATAGTCATGGGTAAGCAAAGGACGAGGGGAGTGCTAAAATTAATTTGTCAGGAAATTTCCTTTCTGAGAAAAACCGTATTCCCTCCCAAGCAAATAAGGCTTTGCTGATTGTCACTCTTGGGTGGTCTCTGGACTCTGCCATGAGAACAATTAAGAAGCAGGATAATTAGTAATTTCTATCCAGAGGGATTAAAGACAAAAAATGCATCAGGGCCTCTTCTAGCAGTGGGATGACTTCATCTGTGCAGCAGCCAACCCTTTTAGCCACAGCTCTGGTCTTCAGCTTCTCCCATCCCTGACTCCTGGGGAGTATCTTCTCCATAGCAGAGACTTGGTAAACAGTACTGTGCATGTCCCAGGTGCTTAGGAAATATTTGTTGAATGAATAAATACTTGAACAGCATTGCTGTTATCTGCTAAGGGAAGTGAGATTGCATAAATGATTGATTATCTGCCAGCTACTGTCTTCTGGCCTTTCCTTTGGAGAGTTAGGAAGATGGGCAAATTCTGCAGGTTTTCCAACAAAAGTGCTTTCCAAGACCTGATTATCCCCGGAGTGAGGGGGAATCTCAGATGGTCACCTCCAGTCCTCTAATTAGGATTCTAGTCTCTTGTCATCTCCAATGTCATTCCAGGTGTAATTTACACCAGTGTGATGGAAGAGCCTTGGGTTCTCAAAGGTAATCTTGGCTTGGAAAGAAACCAGGGGACTTGAACTAAAAGTGGAATGAATCCGATCTTACACAGTCTTTACAATCCTCATGAAAACATAGTTTCCAGCACCTTCCCTTTGGTTTTTCACTACGTGATCTGTCCAACTCTAATTTGGGGTATCTTCTCCTTTTTTTTTTTTTAATATATGTTATTGATATTTTACAGAGAGGAAGAGAGAGGGATAGAGAGTTAGAAACATCTATGAGGGAGAATCATCGATCAGCTGCCTCTTTCACACCCCCTGCTGGGGATGTGGCTGCAACCAATGTACATTCCCTTGACCAGAATCGAATCTGGGACCCTTGAGTCCACAGGCCAATGCTCTATCCACTGAGCCAAACCAGTTTCGGCTGATTTGGGGTGTCTTTGAACTGTTATTACCGTTGTCTTCTTTATGGGTCCTTTGATGGAGCATATTTGGTCTCCTCCAAGAGACTTTGCCTATGGCTATCTGCCCACCTGAGGCCCAAAGTCAGTCTATCCTGTACTTTTTATTTCCTCAGCTGGTCCCCGTGAAGTGTGAGCAATGAGCTCTGAGAAAGCTACCTGCTAGCCTACCTCTGTCATGCACAGACCAGAACTCACTTCCCCGGAGACCAGTTGTATGCACCGGGCCAAATGTCCTATTTGCTTACGACTTAGCAAGATTCCAATGTGCCTATTTCATCTGTATGAAAACATAATGTAATCGGATGTAAATAATATATACCATATCTTTAGAAAAAATGGTTAATATTTAAAGGGCCATGCACTAAATAATACATATTGAAGGGGGAAAAAACCACCGATGTGAATATTTAATAGTCTGAAGGTCATTTGTTAGCTTTGGAAAACAGCCTGTTTAAAGAAAGAAGCAAGGGCAGCCCCCCTTGTACCTCATAAACAAGACCACTTTACTTGGTCAAGTGAAGGGAAATGCACATCCACAATACTGCCTTTGCAACCTGAGAGTTTCATAATCCAGTTCCAAAGACAGTGACCGCATCTGACTTTATTCTAGAGAAGCCTGTCATTCAATTCATGGAGTGTCCCTGCATTAGAATTAAAGTCATACCTACTCCTCACTGATCAAACAGGTCCATGGAGGTACCTGTGCACAACTCTCACCTGCTCAGTGAGAAAACAGACAGACCATCTGGAGGATTTCAAGTTCCAAAGACTCTAAGGAAATACTGGTTGTTTTTTGTCTGTAAATAAGGGGTTACTAAGGGCAGTTAACTCACCAAGAAAGCTGAGGACACACAACCTGCTTAATCTGCTTGCTTGATTTATGCTGAAGCCTGAACAGCACTGAGCATCCTATCCACTTGAACATGTTTTCTATTTACTTGGAGTCTGTGAAAACTTTGGTGTTATTTTTCATGTCTCAGATGGTCCCTGCCTATCATGTAATGTTTTGGTGGGATCTGCAATGCTTGGATAAATCACTTAGAGCATGTTTTCTTTCTCGAAGCTTCTAAATAAGTCTTGGGGATGACAGTGGAGTCCTCTTGCATGTAGTCTGTCAGTGAATCCAAGGTGGGTTTTAGCCATACAACACACCAACCATTCAGCTCAGTGCTTGAGTCACTACCCAGCCTAAAACCCATCTCACATTCTGGGCTTTTGCAGATGTTCCCAGGGAATTCAATAACGAGTGCTATTCTATTACCACGTGACACATTTCCCCCCCTTGTGGTTTGATACTTTTCACATTACTCTCCAAGGACATCAACACACATTGGTTTTACAGAAAAACCTAAGAAGGATGAAATGACTGGTGGAAATGAAAAAATCTTTGAAGGTTCAAAAAGACAATGCTCTTTTTGTGCAGTTTCTCAGGGGATTGGGAACTGGATGAAAAATGGAGTTTGCATCCTCCCCTCGGACTTCACGTTTGGGGTTTCTTGGTTATGTGATGACAATGCATTAAGGGTACAGTATAAAAAGACAGATGGGGTTTTTCTGGCAAAACACGGCTTCTTAAAGTGGAATAAATATGGGAAACATCAGAAATATCTTTCTATGCTGTCCAGGTGAGATTTTTGCAGCAGATTTTAAGAAAACAACCACAAATTTTCAAAATCATATTTATAGCTCGTGTTCTGATGGTGTCTCATTCCCTATGGTGTTACACTTTAGGCAAGTGAGAGAAGTGAGCATTCCATACATACTTGAGATATGACAATCTCACATCAAACTAACATTGAATTCAACAGGGAAAGGAAAAAATCAGGAAGACATTTGGTTTATGGAAATGCAGGTGAAATAAAAGTATTATTTTGAAACACAGTGGGTACCTTAAATTATGGCACTATTTGCTTCTCAACACTGATAATATGAATAATTTCAAGAAGACGTTTTAGCTAAAATCAGTTTGGCTCAGTGGATAGAGTGTCAGCCTGCAGACTGAAAGGTCCCAGGTTAGATTCCGGTCAAGGGCATGTACCTTGGTTGCCGGCACATCTGCAGTGGGGGGCGTGCAGGAGGCAGTTGATCGATGTTTCTCTGTCATCCATGTTTCTAACTCTTTATCTCTCTCCCTTCCTCTCTGTAAAAAAATCAATAAAATATATTAAAAAAAAAGAAGTGGTTTTTTTATCACTGATGCATTGAGTTTGGAGGCTCAGCAGAGCTCCCATGGTCCAGAGCTTCTAAAGATTTCTTGACAAGTACTGACCTAGGCTCCATGTGAACAGCTCCAATGCCAGACATTGATGACTAACACACAGAGGACTTGGTTATTGCTGACCTATAGCAGATCACTTCTCTTTTTGAGCAGTTTTGGGGGGTCTGCATGGACAAGGTTTGGCCACACAGCAGAAGCATATTCTTGTTCCTCCTCCTTGACTGGCAGCAAGACTGAACCCCAACCTTGCTTTGTGCCTTTGAAATCTATAGCTATTTTCACTTTGCACTGGCCATTACATGATAAAGTCTTTTCCGATTCGTTTCTGACCTTGGCTATATCCAGTTTCTGCTCTCTCGCTCTCTACCCTTGGCTTTTGAGACCAGCTCCGTCTTCCTCGGTTCCTAACTTTGGTCTCCATCATTTCTCAGGCATTATGTTGGCTGTATAGGTGCAGGCATCCCCAAGGAGCTCTCCCTGGTCTAGAGCATGAACAAGTGCTGATTCTAAATTAGGTTATTAGAAATGTAATCTTCATAATTCCAGACAGGAAGGTCTCAGGTGCCTTTTCAAAGGAGGAGAATGAGTTCAGTGTTTCTAGCAGTTACATAAGACACATTGAAGCAGTTTGGATATTTAAAAACTGACCTGTGCTCCCATCATATCTATTCTGTCACTTTGGAATGAAAACTTTTGGGAGTTTTTGTGGCTTAAAAAAGTAGATTTCTCCCACTTCTTAATTTCTTGATATAGTCAAGAAGATCACAGCATTGGCATGGACTGATTTCTTTGTATAAGACTACCCTGGAAATTAGCACTAATTCAGGAAACTAATTACAGAAAAAGCTTATATATTTAATAGCCCAATTTTGCCAATGTGAAAAATGTTGACGTTCTGAACATCCAGTCTTGCTGAAAAAATTCTGATTCTTTGCCAACTTTTCCTTCAAATGTGTAACCCCTCCCTTGGGTCTTTGACAATACTCAGGAAATACATACAAAGTCTCTATTTTTGCTTGTGATTGACATGGTGCAAGATTTTATGAAGTTCATCACCACCTGAAGTTACTCTTAAAATATTGAAATTTTATCTTCAGGGAATGAAATCTAGGACATGACAAATATGTCTGCTAATTAAAAAAAAAGGGGGGGGGGAGGAGGCATAGCAAAGCTGTACATTTTGAGTTTAGGCATTCCTGAATATTTTAGGATTCATCATTTAATTCCAAATGTTTAGGGCTACATTCTTTCCAACCAAAGCTAGAAATAGATGTGTGTTCTAATCTTTTCCTCTGAAGCAGCTACAGATATTTGGACTTACTAGCGAATGATAATTACCCGAGATTGGTGTAATTGAGCAGGGCCTTCTTAAGTAAGATATAGCAAAAATGATTTCATCCTACAGCAAGAGTAACCACAAAGACTTATACATATTGGGAAAATAATTTAGATGAAGCACAGAAAAACATTCTGTAAACGATTGGTGAAAATCAGATTTATCTAAATTCTAAAGCCATTTAGGGTAAAGATGGGTTGCCTTAAATCTCTTTTGGAAAAGCCAACAAAAAGCATATAAATCTACTTTGGGCATGTGTGATTTGATTTGTTCTTAACTATGTAGAGCTGTACTGTATAGTGTATAATAAATGCTATTTTTTTTGCATCTACTGTGTTCTACTTATGACATAACACAATATTCTGCCTTTTCCTTTGTGGATATAAGTGGGAATTGTTTTAATTGCCAGTGATTTAAGCTTAAAGAAGTGTGAGAAATCACAGAATGAGAGACTAATAAGTTTATCCAAGAATGTAAATCACAGGATCCAAGGGATGTGTCTGAGCTCCAACTTAAACATGTAGTCCACACACGGAAGAGAAGAGCATGATTTAGTGGCTAATTCCTTCTGTGGGTCTCAGCTTCAATGTCTCTCTTCTAGGGCTCCTCCGTTGACACCCAGAGTCACTCAGGACCTCCCCTTTATGTGCTCACTGACACCCCTCTGTTTTTTTCCTGTCATAAAGATTTCCTCATTTCTTGTGCTTGTGGGTCTTCACTCCCAGACCTCAGGTAACATAAAGGCGGGGCCTCTAACCTTTGGAGATGAGTATCCCATCAACCCAACGCCTAGTTCGTAGAGATATTCAATGAACAGCAAATTAATGAATGACCCCCCCCCCCCAAAAAAAAAATAGAGTGGGCAAAGGATAATCTGGGTCTCCAAATGAAATTGTAAATAAAATTTAAATTCCAGATTACTTGCAAAATAAACTTATTGCCATAGTGTGGGGCATCTTTCTGTAAACTTTCTTATTTTATGGAGCAATGCTTGCTTAGAATCTACTTATGGGTAGTTAGTTCAATTAACCACACACACACACACACACACACACACACACACACACACATTTGTTTAGTGTCTGCAATGTACTGGGCACACAGTGATATACATGAGATCGTCCTGCCTTCAAGGAACTTACTATCTGGTGGGGGAAAGAGGCTTACACATTAATAAGAATAACAAATAGTTTATCTACTTAAGGGCTGTAGGGCATGAGAAGTATAATCAAGTTTTTTTTTTATTTAGAAGGAGGTAGGATTCAGGGAGTCTCCAAGGAAGAGGTGGTGTTGGTCTGGGACTTAAAGGATGAACACCATTCTGCAGGGGGAAGAGGGGAAGAGCCCGAGGACCCCGAGTAGCAAACACTCAGAGATGTGAAGCCTCTTCCACGGGGAAGAGGAAGAGAAGCAGATGTTCCCAATACATGGAAGTGTCTTTGCTTCAACTGTGACTTTGGTAAAGTCACATCATTTCCCTACAAATTGATCTCAAATTAGGAAAATCCTGCCACCCCCCATGATCTTTAAAAAGATTTAATAAAACTTAGTAAGTTAATATATTGCTAAGGCACTTGGAGCTGGAAGTTCTTAATGAGTAGAAATATCACCATGGGGACAGATGGCATCATAGGGTGTCTAAAGTGCACTTTTTTTTGGAAATCAAATTCTTACCCCTGTGAGGTAAATTACCTTTCCTGGGAGCCATCTGGTTACCTTAAAGATCCAATTTACCCCATGGGGCACCGATGAGGGGTGCCATTTACTCCTCTGATGATTAGACTCCAGGGATATAATAGTACTTGACTTTCACCTTTTCATCTTAAGCCTCCAATAATCTCAATGGCTTCTCCTAGTCTCCTGCAAGCAGCAAAGATGTCAGTGGTCCCTCTTTTTAGATGGGAGAGGAAGAAACTTGTAAAATGGCAGGATGGCCATTGTGAGCAAGGAAGCAATGAGATTCCAAAGCAGCAGTATCCAAAAAAAAATATTAGGTGAGCCACAAGTGCAAGTTACATATGTAATTTTAAATTTTGTAGTAAGGGCCGAAACCAGTTTGGCTCAGTGGATAGAACGTCGGTCTGCAGACTGAAAGGTCCAGGGTTCGATTCCGGTCAAGGGCATGTACCTTGGTTGTGGTCACATCCCCAGTAGGGGGTGTGCAAGAGGCAGCTGATCGATGATTCTCTCTCATCAATGTTTCTAGCTCTCTATCCTTCTCTCTTCCTCTCTGTAAAAAATCAATAAAATATAGTAAAAAAAAATATTTTTTTTGTAGTAAGGACATTGTAGAAAGGTAAAACACATTTTGATGATATATTCTGTTTCACCCAATCTGTCCAAAATGTTGTTTCAACATATAATGAATATGAAAAAATAGAATATTTTGCACTTATTTTTGGATTAAGCTTTTCAAAATCTAGTATGCATTTTTGCACTTCCAGCATCTCCATTCAATCTATAGACATCTCCAAGTGCTCAGCAACTGCCTCAGGTGCTGCTTCCTCACATGTGACTGTGGCTGCCATATTGGATGACAGTTCTCAAAATCCGGGTTTTACACTTACACTGTATCACAATAGCTTTGCCTGACTTGTGGCTACACAGGTCTGAGATCCTTCCTGAGCTCCACAGGAGTGAGGGCCAGTGGTATGAGGGGTTGCCTTGTTTGAATGAGTTGAAGGCAGACTATTGGCTTAACATCAGAGCATATAGCATATCCTTCTTAATTCTTTGGGTAGATTGAACTTCAACAGCTCTTATTTTCACCCTTTTCTTTAATGCCATTCTCCTGCCCTCAAATGCCTCCCACTAACTGCATGAAGTGCCCCAAGTAAGAATAGAATTGAAATTAGGTTACATTTGAAGTCTGATTGGGATCCAGCCTATCTCTGGAATTGCTCCATATATATAAATGAGAACATGTTGCATTCCGTTTTGTAACATCTGCTGATTTTTTGTCTACATGGGAGATATTTTTTTAGGTTACATTTATTTATTTTACTGAAGTATAACAATCATCCAGAAAGGTACACAAATCATATGCAAATAGTTTGCTGATTTTATGTCAGGATACTTATGTAACAAACCACCAGACATTTTTTAAAAGAAAATTATCTTAAAATGTTTACTTAGATCCCATTCTTTTCACAAGACTCATTCTCTTGAAAATTAATTGTATCACGTCTTTGCTCTATTCTATAGGAATTACAGGGTACCAAAAGAGTAGAGTCTCTTACTGTAATTTTAAGATTATAAATTGCATATTGGCTCTGGAAACAAGCATGCATTTTAAGTACAAACACTGTCAAAAAGTTTATACAAAAGAAATTAAGTTCAAGGCAGCTCAACACTGGTCCACCTTTTTATGTTAAGTCCAGACTCACCTGCAGGTGGCTAGATAACGTCTTTCACCAAGACCACCAGATGGCAGTGTTGTCCAATTTTTCACTCTTTTCCAACCTACAGTCTTTCCCAGAAAATAAAATTGTAGATTGTTCCCTTGCATATAAAACTGACAACCCTGTTATTTTAAACTTGAAACTGACAGGCTGTTATTTTAATGAGGTCTTCCAGAGCCAAGGTTAACCAAAGCTTTATTTCCCTACAAAACGTTAAGGCCATAGTTCTAAAAGGGGCTGTGAAATTTTATGTTATTGATGCTTTCTCTGACTGTATAAATTTTAAGATATTTTTGACAAGTAAAGCCACATGGAAAATATAGACATGTTTTTATAAATACAATCAAATTCTGCATTACAATTGGTTCAAATTTCTCCCAATAAGTCCTTTAGCTCTATTATTTTATGAAAAAATAAATAAAATATTTTCTCACAGTTATCCATTTCTGCCTATTTTGAAGCAAAAGCAAGAATTTGTAGCACTTTAACTTTATAGCTTAATGAGTCAAAGGAGAGTTTAAAACTATTATAATCCCATTAATATTTCAAAATGAAATCAAGTGTAATAGTATTTGATTCTTTATTTCTTTAAAAAAGCTTAAAAAGCTTAAATACAGAACAGTAACTTTTAGTTTGAAAGGATTTTTCTTTTTATAATAGGTACTTCTACAATGTGTTATGGTTAATGGCATTATAATTTATTTCCTTTCTATTGAAATGCCTTTTTATCTTGATCAAGAAAGTATTTAAAGTCAGTCTAACTGTGCAAATATTAAAAACAGCAACCATCGTTTTCAAGTGATTTTTCTAACATTTTTGCACCTTTTTACCTGCCATATATATATATATATATATATATATATATATATATATATATATATATCAGAGAGGAAGGCAGAGGGAGAGAGGGATAGAAACATTAATAATGAGAGAGTATCATTAATTGGCTGCCTCCTGCACCCCCCACACTGGGATCAAGCCCACAACCTGGGCCTGGGCTCTGACCGGGAATTGAACCCTGACCTCTTGGTTCATAGGTCAACACTCAACCACTGATCCATGCCAGTCAGGCCAAAATAATTTTTACCATGTGACAAATCTTCCTATCTGAAGTTATGAACATAAACCCCCCAAATACAGAGTTGAGACTGGACGAATTTTATCATCAGTGACCCTTATGATTGGCCAAAGGCCTGTCTACAAAGAGACTTAAACCCAGGAAGAGCCTTGATTTCTAGAAATGGGCCTCAAATAAACTAACTTGTGTCAGTTTTTATTCATGGGTGGCAACAGCAATTCAACTCACAAACATTTAACACAAGCCTACTATGATTAAAGAAACGCACATTGTAGGTAAGGCACACAACACCCAATAAGAAACGTTCTGTGGCCTCAGGATGAGCTATATAATTTGTGGTCAAGCACAAAATATAAGCCTGGGTCTCCTGTTAAAAAGACTGGTAAGAATTCCAGCACAGCCACAACAAGACATTAAATCTAACGGGCTCATCAAAACGTGAGCCCTGTTCAACTGCTCAGGTTGTGCGCCCACAAAGCTGGCCTTGCTGGTCCTTTCAAAGCTACAGTCTAGCTGGGTTTGATGCAACTAGGATTTGAGACAGATGCAACTAGGAGATGAGACAGATGCAACTAGGAGATGAGACAGATGCTAACAGTAATCCAACAGTGGTGGCTGCCATACTTACTGGACACTCAGCAGCAATATCTATATTACTTTCGATTTGCATAGGGATATTGAAAAGTAGTTTATTGGTGCCTTCACTTTATAGACAAGATGACCAAGAATGGTGGCTCCAGTATGACCTTCCCTTCAGGGAGATGCCAGCAAGTGCTCACTGTGTGGCAGATGCCATGTTGAACCCATCACTCCTTGTTTAATCCTTACAATCGCAGTTGAGCAGTGAGGACACGGAGGCCATGAGGGGTTAACCACATAGTACAAGTAGTGAGGCCTGGTTTTGAACCTTGATGGTTGGATCTGGACCCTGCAGTTCCAAATTTACCATCACAGCAGCGCCAGCGAGCTGGAAAGTTTTAGTACATTCCAAAAGCCATGCGGCCTGTTGGTATTCAAAAGGATGAAAAGCATATTGTGGGAAAGGCGACAGAGCTTTGGAAAATTTTATTGCCCCCCCCCCCCCCCCAGCCTCCGCCAAATTATTCTAGATCTTCTCCAACACCATTATGATTCTTGTTGCACATGAAACAATTCCCTAATTACCATTTTTTTCTAATATCACCATGGTTAGAGCAGCCCTCCAAAAACATACAAAGCTACAGATTGTGCAGTCTAACCCTTTAGATTATCCTAGGACCATGGTCGGCAAATAGTGGCTCCTGAGACACATGCAGCTCTTTGGCTCCTTATGTGTGGCTCTTCCACAAAATACCACAGCCTGGACAAGTCTATTTTGAAGAAGTGGCATTAGAAGAAGTTTAAGTTCAAAAAAATTGGCTCTCAAAAGAAATTTCAATTGTTGTACTGTTGATATTTGGCTCTGTTGACTAATGAGTTTGCTGACCACTACCCTAGGATGTCTAAAGACAGAAGAAGAGCCAACTTTTGTCTGATTAGTCTTCTTTATGCACAGCCCAGTAGGTTATATTGTTCTCAAGTCTGTCTATCTATCTATCTATCTATCTATCTATCTATCTACTATCTATCCATCCATCCATCCATCCATCCACCCACCCACCCACCCATCCATCCACCCACCCATCCACCCACCCACCAAGCCATCTACCCATCTTAACTATCAGCAGAAATAATAATTTTCATGTGGTGCTAAGAACATCCTAGATGCACCATAAAATCTAGGCCATTTCTACAACATGCAAAAACAGAAAGACCCCAAAACTTTTTCTGGTTTTAAAATGGAAAAAGTGTACCAGCTCTGAAGTTTTTATTCATCCTCTGGGTTTCTGTGACAAAGGGAGAATTTCCCTATAGGGCTCCACACACAGGTAGGAAATCCAGCCCTACATATTGAATGGTCTGCATCTAACACAATTGCATTAGAAATCCTCTTCTCGAGACAATTTCTCTTATGAAATGGAAAGTAGAAAAGAAAACAAAATTTTCACCACCCTGCCACAGGAACCCATGGGGACTTGAGAGAGTTTTGCCTTTTTCTATTACACTATACTTGGGAATAAGGTTGAGAAGCCAGGCGGTAAATCTGATTCCACCAAATCCAAATGCTCAGAGAAACCGTCTTTTTATTGCAGATGAGTATAAAAACAGAACTAGAAGCGCACTAGAATCTTAAAGATAAAATGCCAGGGGCTGTCTGTTAATAGATTTGTCGCTAAGCAGTGGTACTTAGAGAATAACCTTCGTCTCTTCAAAAATAGACCTCAGCCAAAGGAGCTCTGAAGGTAAATAATTATGGCTGGTGATTATCATTAGCCTCGGGTTGCTTTCTGTTTTATCTTTGAAGAGATCTGTTTTATTTCTGTGTGCATGTGTGTGTGTGTGTGTGTGTGTTGGGGGAGGGAGGGATGGTGTCACATACAAATCACTATCACTGAGGTTTCTGAGAGAGAGAGAGCAGTGTGAGTCTTTACTAACAGAGATTAAACCTCACCACTCAAGTTTCTCACCTGAATGAATAAGTGTAAGAGTCACCAATTTAATTTTTTCATTTTTCTCAATAGATGCTATTTCTGAATGTTTGTGATATGCCATAGCGACCCAGAAATTACAAATTCTGACATGCTTTATTTTCTTCTTTTTACTATAATACAATAGAGTTAAAAATCAAGTTTCTTTCTTAAGCCAAATTGAGTCTTTTACAGGCAATTTTAATGTACATTTTACACAATTTTTTTTTAAAAGCTCAGGCCATTTTTATCTCTTTTTCCTTTTTGAGTGGGTAGGGTTTTCAAGGGTCTCCCCCAATGACAATTGAAATTGGGGTGTTATGTCAGTACCTGAATGAGGTGTGTCACCAAGTTTCACTTTTTCATTATTTACTTGGTGGGAAGGGAACTACAAACTTCAAAGGGGTGAGGACTTATACGCAGAACTCTATTTATTTATTTATTTAAAATATATTTTATTGATTTTTTTACAGAGAGGAAGGGAGAGTGATAGAAAGCTAGAAACATCGATGAGGGAGAATCATCGACCAGCTGCCTCCTGCACACCCCCCAGTGGGGATGTGCCCGCAACCAATGTACATGCCCTCGACTGGAATCGAACCCAGGACCTTTCAGCCCGCAGGCCGACGCTCTATCCACTGAGCCAAACCAGTCTTAGCTTGATTTTATTTTTATTGGTCTGAAGAGAGGATTCTTGAAGAAGCTGAGGAGCCTGCTCACTTTTGCTTGGTAGTCCTTTCTTTCTCCCCCTTTTTAAACAATCTTTTCTGAAGACAGAGCCATAAGAAACAGGCTTACCTAAAACTTAATTAGAAGAGAAGTTTAGGAAAAGATAATGAACACTTTATGAATTTATGGCAACTGCTTTGTGGTAATTAAAAGGAAGAGAGCTTTTACCTGATCAAAAATTGTGTGGCTCAGTGGTTGAGTGTCAACCTATAAACTAGGAGGTCATGGTTGATTCCCTGTCAGGGCACATGCTCGGATTGTGGCTTGATCCCCATAAGGTGGTATACAAGAGGCAGACATTCAATGATTTTCTCTCATCATTGATATTTCTATCTCTCTCTCCCTCTCCCTTCCTGTCTGAAATCAATAAAAATATACTTTAAAAATGGTTAGGGCATATGTGGTTCTGGGGTCACCTATACTCAAGTGCTTACTCAAAGTGCTGTGAGTACAAACCCCGTCCTTAGAGCCACGCAGCACATTCTTATCTGGAGGAAACCAGAAAATTGAGACCCACAGCTCAACGTTTAATGGAGTATCCATGCGATACCTTCAGAGCACATTGAGCTCCATGACTTTAACTGTGTTTTCATTCTCTGAAAGATCTTTTAATTTAAGCTGGCTTTTTATTTCTACTCTTTCACTTCTACGACTGTAAGTTAGGGTCCAATGAATCTTATTGCATAATGAAAATGTATTTACCTTTTTTTTTTTAATCAGTTTATCTAGTTTTTGCATATGTAGTACTACTCCCATAACTCAATTCATGGTCCTATCTCTTAAAGGGCTAGGGTAAGGCTATCTTGCTGCACTCTCTATGCGTTCAGTCAGCAAACATGTATTAAGGACTTTCTCTGTATAAGGTGCTCCATTAGGTACTTGGCTACAATGACAAAAACAAAACAAAACATTGTCCCTTCCTTCAAAGAGCTTTTCCTTCTGGGGTGGTTTAGACATTAAAAAAAAAAAAAAAAAGATAAAACAATGTGATATCGGCACTCCACAAGAATTGGGTGAAGAGTGATAGAAGCTTGAGTGTTGAGGGCCTTGTTGTGGGTATTCCAAGAGGAGAAACCAGTGACTCAAAGGTGATGACACCGAGAGCAAAGGGAAAAAGGTAAGAGCATGTAAAACACAACAGAAGGGGTATTAAATCAGGACCAACCCAAGGGCATGAGCCCTTAACCAGAAAACCAATGGATTCTAGGGAGGGTCCAAGAAATGAGAGGGCTCAGAACTTGCAATTGGTTAGGTGTATACAGTTGACTGAGAGTGCTTTAGGTGCCTGTAACTACAGGGCTAGTCACATGTATGTTCACACTTGTCTTAAAGATGATGCATGCTGATTCTGATGATGAGCATTGCTAGAGAAGTTCCAGATGTCAGGGAGGTACAGAGGGAAGGTCTTGGGTCTGCCAGGAACATTGGGTATAGTGAGGATTCATACAGAGTTAGATCTTGAAGAACGAGCTGGTGCGTGTTGGTAGAATGAGGCAGGCCAGGTTCCATATGATTGGGAGGACCTTCCCCCACTGGGAGAGGCATCTCTTCCTCTCTGACTATTCACAGCTTCTTCATCATTTAAAGCAGAGATCATGCAGATAGAGTAAATCAGAGAAGCAGGCTGAAGTTGTTCATTCATTCATTCATTCACTTATTCTTCCATTGATCAAACATCTACTATGTTCCTGGCTTTGTCTTAGGTACAAGGGATAAAGTTATGAGATAAAAAAAGGGGAGGGGGCAAATTCCTTTCTTCATAGACCATACATTTTCACTAGAGGGCTCTACCAATAAACAGATAAACCAGTAACATGTAACATATTAGAAAAAGGTAAGTGCTAAGGAAAAAAGTAAAGTGGGGAAGGTGATTAGTTGTGGTTTCAGATAGAGTGCTCATGGAAGGTCTTGCTGTGAAAGAGGTAGTTGGTAACATTTATTGCAGGTAATGTTCTTTTGATAGACATTTAGGTTAATATTAATGGCATAGAAATTTCATTTCCACAAAATATTCTCTCAAATTTCACTTAAAATATGATTTCTTCAACTATCTTTCACTTTTCCACATTGTATATTGTATGTGTATGGCCCACTATTTCTCTAGCATAACAAAGCATGGAAATAAAAGGTGATTGATACATTACCTTAATTGGGGAGACAGTCAATATAGGATGAAACAAGGGACAAATTGTGCAGACAAACTCCGAGAAAGTAAGGAGCAAAAGGAAAAATGCCACATGGACGGAGGGCCCAGAGAAGGTCAGAAATATATGGATTTGAACATAAGAATCTCTTGATTTTTAAATTCTCCCTATATCTCATTTCTTTTCATCACCATCATAATCTCCATCACATCACCATCACTATCATCATCGTCATCATCATGGAGACTGAATGGAACACATTTATAGCTGGATTTACCTTGAAGGATGACTGCTTACAACCTCTGTTTTACCACCATGTTCAAGAGAGCAGTCTGCCCTTCCTGGATAATGTCAATTCATTCCACTTTCTACATTCCTCACATTGTATGCTCATTTACTTACTTATTCATTCATCATTCAGCCAGAGCTTATTGACTACCAGGTGTTGTAGACAATAAACATGCTCATGATTAAAACACCTTCCAGAATATTCAATTAAATTCTTTTGCTGTTATTTGTACTACACATAGAATATGAAAGCTTTGGAACTAAAAGACACTAGAGTCAAATTTATTTTGATCATCTTATCACACAAATGAGTACTTTATTTTATTAGTATCTCATTCATTTGGCTTGTTTAGTGTTTCATTTGGAGATGTGTTGCTTCTATAAAACATTATTATGCTCTTGGTAAAAATAATATCTTGCATAGTTTTGTACCTTTTTAGCAGTTAACTAAGTTTTGAACACTTGCTAGATGCTCAATAAATAGTCTTTCCCCCCCAATTGACTATTGAATTATTATTTTTTTAATTATGAGGGAGCCTCACAATTAAAAAAATAATCTTACATAAAGCCTGATGTAAAGTCCATTAAACTTGCTCATTCCTTGGAGGGCAAAAATCTGAGCAGACGATCATGTGGGGGGAAAAACAGGCTTTTGACTACATTATTCTGTACAAGATGCTTCATAAGCCAAGTATATGAGAGAGAAAATTATCGTTGTCATTATGTTGCAGAAAACCATTATATTACCCTTAAAAGCACATATTGCCATGGGTGAAAATTCAGTTGCTCTTCATGCACATTATTATATTCCCACAGCATTGGGGCATTTAGAAAAAAGAAATTTTATTTTATGTTATTTGGATTACTGGATCAATTACAGGGGCTACAGAAAGGTCTGGATCCCACTTTCTGGAAAGGTAACCAAGCTCACATATTGGTTACCTCTTTTCTTCCACAACATTTGAATTCTTGAAGCAAAAATTGCAGAGCTAAAGCTCTAGTTCCTAATTTAGTAAACATTCATTAACAGTCCAGTAAATTTAATTAGTTCTGTCAGGTGACTGGCTGAATTTTCAGCCGTTGAAGCTTCCCAGAATTGTAATTTTCAGTACGTGCGATGACTATTCCAATTCTAAGGAGTAAGTGCTAGTTTACTGAATCTGAAATGGTGCCATGGAAAGCAGATATGTATGTTCATCACACACCCTGCTTCCCCCTCTCCCCTGCTTTAAGGAAAGTGTTAATTAGTGAAGAGGCCTACTTATACTGAACAAACAGTCTTTCTGCTGACCTAGATCTAGATTGTTTTATTTTCTCTCCCAAATCCCCAAATGAGGCGCAGCATCTCATTTTCATGAGGATCTGGGGATGAGGGGGGATGAAGCAATCTCACATTACATCAAAGTCATGATTTGTTAATCATTACCCCCTCCCCTACCCCCTACACCCAAAAATAAAAAGGTTTTGAGTGAAATGATGAAAAGCGTTTTCAGGAAACGAATGCAAACCCATTTTGGCTTATCAGCGGCTTCTGAGCTCTCATGCCAGCATTACACATGCCATTGCTGGTGGTTCAGCTTTGTGATGGAAGGGGACTCAGAGACAAATCAGTGTCCACCTCGTCTTCTCTCCTGGTAACTGTAGCTACTTCTTTTCTCTTCTTCTCACTGAGGAAGGAAGGGGATCTGTCCCTGACCCACATGCTGTGAAATTCTCACTGACAGCATGTTGCAAAGGCTTCTCATGAGCTATAGACTTAGAGCTAGAGAAAAGAACTTCTATTTCCCTCCACTAGGGGTCATACCATCTTACAGATACTGTGCATAAGTCTCTCTGGTACTTCTAGACATTTCTAAATTCAGGTTGATGACTCAGTAGCTTAACCACTTGAGGATTGCTCCACCACAGGACAATAAAGATTCAGTTCATAACTGGTCTAGCCTGGGTTGAGGGCTCTATCAGCCGGGTCTTGGAAGGAAGCAGACAGCACAACTGAATTTGGGTAATCTGAGGATGCTTCAAAAGGGACTGGCTAGAAAGGTGAGAGCAGAGTGTTGGCCAATGGTAAGAAATAGTGCAGAATCTAAGGTAAGTAACTGTGGGGCCAAGTTACCAGCCCCAGGCCTAAAGGACTGGAGTATGAGCATAAGAGAGAGCTGTGGGAAAGGCCAGCTGAGTGGGATTGGGACCTTGAGTTGAGGCGTTCAGCCATTCTGCAGCAGCCCCACAGGGAGGAAGCCCCAGCTACGCCACAGGGAATGAATATCAGTCTCCCTTTCCTCACAGAGCTCCTGCCTCTTGTTGGCCAAACCTAATTGGAGCCTGGAGACAAGGCAGCCAATGGAGCCAGTCCATATCGTCAGCCTTCCCTAGCCAGAGCAGGCTGAGAAGAGGGGAGCGTGGATCTGTAGGTGCACAGAGGAGACATCCAACCAATGGTGCTGTCGCCTTTGAGGTGGAGGGTGAGCCAGGGAACCTGTGGAAAGCTGGATCCCATTCTTGCCAGCTCCAAACTCAGGGTGCGGTCCTCCTAAGCTATTCGAATCCAGCCCAGCCAAGTTCAAGCATTCTGGTTGATCTCAGCTCACATCATTTTCTCTGTGCTTAGCTGCTTTATGCATGAAGCAAAGATATGCCTCACTTCAGGAGGCATGCAGCCGGAGGGGTGGGTGAGCCTCTGGAAAAGATTTCCAGAGCCTCAAACTGCTAAAGTGAAACCCTGGTTTCCCGCCTCATTGTTTTGTTTTCTTCCCTCTCCTTTCCTTGCTCTTTGTTCTCTATTTCTAAGCTTTTCTGATTCATGTGCTTTAATTGCCAGTCTGCTCTTGCCTCCTTGATATTATCTGGACTGTTCCTGAGACATCAAACCCATGCTGACTTCAAACCCATGAGGGAAATTCATGAGGACATGCTACAGGATTTGATTCCCTCAAGTAATAGCCTCTTTCTGTTTCATGTCTAGTTAATTTGTGTGAACACAAGACAGAGGGAGTAAGGGTGGTGGGCTAGGGTCACAGACCTGACCCTTGACATTGCCTCAGATTGCATTCCTTCAGAGCCCTTGGTCATTAGGCAGATAGTCCCACTCCAGGCAGAGGATGATTAGAATTTCACTTCGTTTACGAGGAAAAAGAAGTAGGTTTTTCAGGGAAAGATGTGGTTGAGTGAATCTGAGCTGCAATCAGAGACCCAGATGTGTCGTCTTATCTCTCTGGAGCCTCCCATTATTTACGTTCTTTCCTATAGCTTTAGTTTTCCATGAAAGGCTCTGGTGCACCAGGAAACTAGTCTATTTCAGTATCAGAATGGAGTAGGGGCAGCTTTATAAATGCTCACTTCATGAGGACTCACTCTAGCTGTTGTTCACTTCCAGAAATTCACATTAGGCCAGAGGAGCGCTTAGAGACATCGCTGTGGTTCTCTGTCCCTAGATGGTGTTTTTCCTAGGCTTGGGGAAAAGTTAACACACACACACACACACACACACACACACACACACACACACACATACTATTTCCCATGATTTTTAATTTTTACTGGAATTCCCTCTCCTTAGTTTATTTTGGCTTTGACTGGATGCTGCTAACCTTTTCATTTAGGATTCCTTTTGGTATTGCTTTCAGAGTTCAGGAAGTACAGGAGAGCTGACACTTAATTCCCCCAGGTCCTGGCCATTTGCTTAGCCACCCATTTAAATGTTTTCCTCGGCCCTATGCAGAAATTAATTTTAAAAAATCAGAGTCTACCATTTTCAGAGACACAGGCAAGGGTCACCTCTGGCCAACTTGAGAAGGTCATGTTTATTGGTGGAGGGATTCCTGGACTCCCCACTTTCTTCTCTGTGCCTCTCTCTCCTTCCCACTCACCTTTAACTGAGAGATCAAATATCTCCTCTGGCTTTCCAGAACTGCCTGCAGTGATGCCTCAATGCAACTTGTGTGCCCCAACCTTCCTTCCCAAGCTCTTATCTTTCACAAAAGGGAATTGCTTTTCATTCTGTACATAGCTGGAGGATTAATGGTTCACTCCTTTCAGGTAGTATATTTGTAATATAATAGTATAAATAATATATATATATATATCTCACAATTAAAAAAATATATTTTAAATTGATTTTTAGAGAGAGAGGAAGGGAGAGGGAGAGAGAGAGAGACACCAATGTGAGAGTAAAACATTGATCCGCTGCCTCTTGCATACCCCCTACTGAGATGGAGCTGGCAACCTGGACATGAACTCTGACAGGGAATTCAATTGGAAAGTTTTCTGTGCATGAGATGGTGCCCAACCAACTGAGCCACACCATCCAGTGCTCACACAATTATTTTAATAGTGCCTTCTAGAGATAAATCTATAATTCAAAGGATAATTCTGTTGGCTCACAGTGGAAACCACAACAACAATGTTTAGGGTCAGATAAATAACGTCCAAATCATCCCATTTGCTGTGGCTTCTGTTTTATCTATTCATAAGTCTGGGCCTGGAATTGAGCTGTCCCCTAGTACAATGGTTCTCATCTTTGACTGTATATCGGAATTATCTGGGTAGTTTAAAAAAATATTGATGCCTGGATCTGAACCACAGAGATATAATAAAATTAGTCTGCCTGGGGCGTATCTTAAATATTGGGATTTTTTCAAAGCTATATAGGTAATTCTAACATGTGGCCAAGGTTGGAAAACCCTGAGTCAGCAATAGGCTCTGAAGGAGGAGACTGGCAGGTACACAGATCAGACTCAATCATCAGCTCATAAAAGAGTGGAAAGATAGCCTATTTCAAAGATGCTGAAGAGAAAATGTTTACCAATCTTTGTGTGTGTGCATTTTCCAAGTCTAGGGCTTGGTGTTTGATAATGAGGACACTAAAAAGTATAATTTCACCAACAAATTCAAGTGGTTGAGACACTTCTTGTCTTGGGTATCAGAGGATGTTATTAGGCCCAGGGTGGGCTACATAAATATACTTTAAAACAACATATTCATATTGATTTCAGAGAGAAAGAGAGAGATAGAAACACAATGATGAGATAGAATCATTGACTGGCTGCCTCCTGCATGCCTTCCACTGGGGACTGAGTCTGCAACCTGGGCATGTGCTCTGACCGGGAATCAAATCATGACCTTCTGGGTCATAGGTCAAAGCTCAACCACGAGCCATGCCAGCTGAGCTAGATAAATATAATCTTCAAATCTAGTGGAGGTAAAGAACTAATACTCCCCCAAGACTGTGTGACATTGTGTGACACAGGTATAAATTAAGTCCCATGGAAGTGCTTACTTATGACCAAGGAAGGTTTCTTAGATGAGATTGCCTTTGAAATAAACCTTGAAGTAGTATCATATTTTGACAGTAGGAGAGCTAGGTGAAAGTCCTTCTAGGCTGAGTGAGGACAAGGACTCGTCAAGAAGCTGGGCCTTTTGGAAACCAGTACATATTTGCTCGGGCACAAGTGTATGGGGAGAGGAGGCTGGTACAGTTAGTAGAGAGTAGATACAGGGGTGTTAAACAATGCTGTGAGTTGGGGTTTCATTTTATTGGCAATGTGACTTCATCTATCTTTGTGAGTTAGTAAGTGCCATGGTCAGATGGATGTCTCAGAACAATGACAAATCCAGGGTTCATGTGAAGAGGAGTTGGAGATGAAGAGGCTGAAATCAGAAGAATCAGTCAAGGGTTGGGGGACATGTACCATTATCAAAGCTGAGGGGATGAGACCATATCTAGGGTAGTGGTGAAAGCAATAGAAAGAAGAGGGGTATTGTGTATGAGATGACTTTCAGTGGTAGAACAGACAGAACTTTATAGTAAGTTGGATGATATGAGTGGTGAGTCAGAAGGAAGAATCAAAGATAACCTGGGTGACTGAGCCTCTAGGAAGGCAATCCTTTAAGTTGTGGGTGGCTGAGGCTCTACAAGGTTCCACAGTTCCACAGCCCTTCAGGCAGGCATCCTGAGGACCCATGTCTGCTCCATTCACCTTCATATTTCTTGTGCCTAGCCTATAGTAGGCACAAATATATCTTGAATAACCAAGTATTTCTTGAATAAATAATACAGTTATCTGAGAATTAAGTCTAGTTGGCTAAGCAAGTTTTCAGAAGGGGGAGGGAGGGTTTTTCCCATCTTGAACTTGGAGTTCCAATAAGGCAGTGGAAATTTGGAATTGCAGATTTGAGGTGAAAGAGAATGGCTAACAGTAGACATGTAGAGATTGTCCTAGAAAGGAAATCTTATTGGGGATTCTGGATATGTATATAAAAAAGTAGCTAAAGGTAAAATTAGCACAGGCTGGATGCCAGACGGCTGGTCCAGACACTCTGTGCTATAAGAATTCAGAGGAGGAAGCCTTTGTGATGTCTAAGTCCTATCCTAGACTATTTTAAGAAATAGCAACTGAAGCAGGGTTTTAAAGCATGAATATACACTGAATGGCCAGATTATTGTGATCTTTGAATGCATAATAATCTGGCCACTCAGTGTTTATCCTATATAATAAAAGGCTAATATGCAAATTGTCCCCTTGACCAGGAGTTCGACCATCAGTCAGGCCATGCTCCCTTCCCCTGGCCAGGCTGGCTGGACCCCACCCATGCATGAATTCATACACACACACACACACACACACACACACACACATTCAGAGATCATAATAATCTGGCCACTCCATGTATAGATCCTAGGGGTAAAAAAAGGGGAAAATATTCCAGCTTGAAAGAAGACTATGAACAAAACTATTGTTCATAGGATACACGGGGCATATTCTAAATCCTTAGTACTCCATGGAACTAGCAGCATAGACCTCATCTGGCAGCTTCTCAGAAATGCATAATTTTGGTCCCTACCTTAGCTTCCTGGACTAGAACCTGCACTTTCACAAGATCCCCAGGTGATGTCGGAAAACTTTAAAGTTGGAAGAAGTGTTGGCCTAGATCATGTTAGTCGTAGTGGAGGATTTGTCATGGAGTATGTCATGTGAGGGAGATGGTGAGGACAGCTGAATGGCATATACTATGCTCCTTTAGGAAGACCATTTTGGTAGAAGTATAGGGAGGTCCTGAGAGACCAGGCTAAAGGAGACCTGTCAACCAACCAGTAACACAGAGGAAGTTATATTACTTAGAAAAATGTTGACACTAGGCTGAGGTTTATGGTTTTTGATACCCTTCATGGCACTAGCAATGGCTGACATTGGACGATGACTGCACTTAACCACAACAGCCTAGGTGGGTGATGGCTGCATGTTTTTCATTACCCCACCTCTCATAAGCTGGGTCCCTTCCACTTTGCTGAACAACTGAACCTGTTTAATAGTCCTCTTTAAGTCTTCCCCAAACCAACGCTGATATGCCTGCTTTATTAGGAAGCTTGATCAAATTGCAATATAATGCTACAGTAGAGTATATTTTTTCACTGTAGTTGTTCACTTAGCTTAGTTCATTCAGTTACACTAGTATGTGGTCCCCATCCAAATATCTTCATATACTGTTTGATAACAAGATTTTTTTTTATCACTTCTTACTAAATCATAGAGAAATAAAATGGCAATGCAGAAACAATCTTACTTTCCAAACACCATATTCATATTCCTAAATTACTATTACATTTTTATTAAATGCTGTCAAGTCAATTTGTGTCTATATGCAATTAAAAAAATATTAGCAAATTGGTTATTACCTCAAAGGAAGATTTAACTTCCTATTTTAGTATGACATTATTAGCCATGATGTTTAGCTGGATCACTTCTGAAAGCAAATTATGCTGTCCTAAAATCTCTCTGTCAAGAATGTCATACTCCATCAAAGCACATAATACTGAGAAGTTTTATTTGAAAACTAGGGGAGCTTTTGGTACAGTTGTTTCATTTTGATCTCTCCTTCATGCAGTTTCAAAGGCTTTGGCCTTTATCACTTAATTTATTCCCAATCAAAAAACAGTCAGACTCCCGAAAGGCCATTACGTGTCTGGGAAGAAAAGAAGAGATAGTGATCCCCACAAAAGCTCAGAGAGCAGTGTTTGGGACTCTTCTCTCGTGCATCTGAAATGCTCAAATATCTATCATCTCTCAGTTCTTTGAGCTCACCTACAACAGCAAAATGAAATGTAAACAAATTGTGTAACCAAGAGAAAAAGGACAATCATACTTACTATGTTTATTTTTGTTCACCTCTATCAGTGTTATGCTATGGGTAAAGGAGCTGACATGAGAAATAATGAACTGGATGAAAGTACAGGATGTGGAGAAGCAAGACACAACGTTTACAGTTCTTTCCCCAACAGTTCATACAACCTATTTCCTACTTGCAAGCTAAGCACCCTTCATCTGTGTTTTCATATTCAGCCTTCTCCTCACTCCCTCTCTCTAATGCATACCTTCCTCTCCACCTGTGCCCTACCTCTCACATCGATCCTTGATGGATTTATTGCATTATTATTTTTGTTATTGTTAATCCTCACCCAAGGATATTTGTTCCATTGATTTTTTTTTTTAGAGAGAGTGGAAGGGAATGCAGAGGGAGAGAAAGAGAAACATGGATGTAGAGAGACATCCATGGTTGCCATTGATTGGTTGCCTCCTGCATGCCAGATTGTACCTGCAACCCAGGTACATGCTCTTGACCAGGAATTAAATCTGAGACCTTTTGGTGCATGGGCAGATGCTCTCATCACTTAGCACCACAGACCAGGGCGAACAATTAATTCTTGTTAGCAGGGATGCTTCAGAACATCCATCCATAGGATTGGGACAGCACAAAGCCAGGGGCTGCTTTTCTTTGTTTTGTTTTGCTTTTTTCTTTTATAATCAGTGAACCCTCAATATTAAATGTGTGATGAGATACAGGCCTAGCACTCCTCCTGTCCCCAACAGTTTGCACATTTATAAGTGCTTACTATGAGCTGAACTGTGTTCCTCTAAAACACAGTGGTTTTCAACCTTTCTAATGTTGCGATCCACAGGTTGAGAACCGCTAGCAGGGTCACCTAAGACCACTGGAAAACACAGATATTTACATTACAATTTATAACAGTAGCAAAATTACAGTTATGAAGTAGCAAAAAAATAATTTTATGGTTGGGGGTCACTACAACATGAGGAACTGTATTAAAGGGTCTCGGCATTAGGAAGGTTGAGAACCACTGCTCTAAAAGCTAGGTAGGAGTCCTAATCCCTGGAACCATAGCCTGTGGCCTTGCTTGGAAATAGAGCCTTTGCAGATATAATTAGGTGAGATGGGGTCCCACTGGAGTAAAGCAGGCTCTTACTCCAGTGTGACTGATGTCCTTATAAAAAGAGAAAAGAGACACACAGGGCAGAGAGCGCCATGTGACAGTGGAGGAAGATTCTGGTGTGCCGTAGCTGCGTGCCGAGGAGTGCCACGGCTTGCTGGCAATACCAGAAGCTAAGAGAAAGGCATGGGCCAGTCTCCTCCAGAGCCTCCAGAGAGCATGGCTCCACCAACACTTGGTTTCAGACCTGTAGCCTCCAGAACTGCGAAGCAACACATTTCTGTTGTTTTAAACCACCCAGATTGTGGTAGTTTGTTATGACAGCCCTAGGACATTGATACAGTGCCTGTCAGCAAAGTAATAATAACAACCACCTGTCACATGCAGTCGGGAGCCAGTTTTGACAGGGTGATGCTCTCAAGGCAGTTGGATAGCTTTCTTCCACTCCCCTCTTGATCTCCAGACCCGGGTCAGTCTAAACACACAGCAAACTTAATTAGACAAGGGTGCTTCTCATTAAGCACGTAGCTGGCACCATATCCCTTCTAGATAAGGACGGTACATTCGCAATGGGCATGCTCTCTCAAAGTGCGGAAGCTGAAGAGCCCTCAATAAAGGTAGACGAACAGGATGGTATCTGCTATGCACCAATAATGTTTCTGTAAATTGAATCATATTTTAAGTACGCAGAGCTTGCTATTTAAATTCATTTGCAAAGCGAGGATGACTTTTTCGCCCACTGAATCAGATTTCATGATTTCGGCTCTCTTAAAGCCTTGTAGCAGATGTTATGAGGAAAAAAGAATCTTATTACTTGGTGTCAGGCTAAGGAGGCTGGAAAAGACTGACCTGAAGGGTGTTTTCTCAGTCACTCAAGGATGACAGATTTGGAATAATTCTGCTTGAGATTCTAAAACTATAGTTCACCCAATACAGTTTCTTTATAAATGCAATAACACTAGCATTAATTTAAGAATACTTGCACTTCATATCCCAGCCCTGCTTGACTGGTAGGAGCCTATGTTTTTCTGAAAAAGGAAGTTCCTAGGAATGTTCTGAGAGTTTAGAATAAAATGGGAACAAATTTAATTAAACAAAAGAGAAAACCTAAAGCAAAGGAATTTATAGTTAACTCATGAATGAAGCCAGAATTATAAAATACTAGAGGCCCGGTGCACGGGAGGAGGGGGGAACAAGGGGATGTCCCTCAGCCCAGCCCGCATCCTCTCCGATCTGGGACCCCTTGAGCGATGTCTGACTGCCTGTTTAGGCCCCATCCTACCAGTTCTACCCTCTTTGATGTCTAACTGCTCCCCTGCCAACCTGATTGCCCATAACTGCCCTCCCCTGCAGGCCTGGGTCCCCCCCAACTACCCTTTCTCTGCCAGCCTGGTCACCCCCAACTTCCCTCCTTTGCAGACCTGGTACCTCCCAACTGCCCTCCCCTGCTGGCCATCTTGTGGTAGCCATCTTGTGTGTTGGAGTGATGGTCAATTTGCATATTACTCTTTTATTAGATAGGATGTACCATGTACTACTGTTACATAGGATGCTTTTCAAAAGCAGAGTTCTATTTTAGGAAGATACAATTGCATACTAGAGCCAGAACAACCAGACAAAGAAAGAGTTAAGTAACAGTTCTAGTTACTGTAATGACTGAATAAAAAATGCTCTGTGTTAGTGGAAACTAGACTATTCCTGTGAAGAGATTTAGCTCGATGCTCTAATATTCCCAGCAGAAATGGCCTGGACTCATTTTAGGGCAATGAGCAGTCACCAAGAGCATAGTCATCAAAGCCATGGAGCTTCTGGATAATTTTGTGTGCACCAACTGACAAACCAGCATTAATAAGTGCAGCAAACTTTTAAATTTAAAGATTCTGGGAACAGGGAAGTTTGTGAATTGAAAACCATTCCCCTTGTGATTCTAAAACTGCTTCATGCAGATTCTTGTTCCATTTCAGGCCCACATGTGTGATTGCTCCCTGTTTGAAGGGATTTTTACATCAAAATTCATTGTGAATGAAAATCTGAACATGCACATTCTCCTCTTAACAAAACACTTTTTACATTTCTGTAAGGTTCACACAGAGTTGGGCTAGGGTAGCCAAGTGAGATACGTGCTTTGGGTGCAAAATTTAAGGGGGGGGAGGACACCCAAAAACTCAGCAATCAAAATAAATAATATTTTAGCTCTGTCCAGTGTGGCTCAGTTGTTTGTGCAACGGCTTAATTCCTCCTCAGGGCACATGCCCAGGTTTCTGTTTGATGCCCGGTTGGGGTGTATGTGAGAGGTAGCCAGTCGATGCTTCTCTCTCTCTTTCTGCCCCCTTCTCCTTTACTTTCTCTCTAAAATGAATAACAACATATTAAACATAAAAATAAATAATATTCTAATGCAACATTTAAAAATATTCAGAATAAATGCAAAAATTCTGTAATGAATAAAAATATCAAAATTGTCAATGAAGACAGAATTGATATTGCTGATTTTTTTCCTCTTCTGCCTTCAGGCACCTTTTCAGCACTGCATTCACATATGCTTGTGAAAACACCTTAAAAAAACAACAACACCCCGCTAGCCACTCATTTAAATCTTCCTCAATTCCATGCCAAGGAGGAGCAGTTTTCAACAGAAACAATAATACCATGTTTTATTTAAAAGCAAGCCTCCAAGTTCATTGTTCACATCCTCGTCCGCAGCCACAGATCCGGCACCACTGTGGTGCCGAGGACCTCTCGTCACACATGTGAGCACACTTCACAAGTCATCAAATCCTATTCTTAATTTTCTATTTTCCCTATTTCATGCTCTTCAGCTTTCATTTGCTCACTCCCAGTTTTGGTCACAGAGGATGCTGACAGATC
This sequence comes from Pipistrellus kuhlii, assembly GCF_014108245.1. NCBI lineage: Eukaryota > Metazoa > Chordata > Mammalia > Chiroptera > Vespertilionidae > Pipistrellus > Pipistrellus kuhlii. Next base: position 147,362,332 of record NW_023425529.1, on the reverse strand, counting down.
AAATGAACAGCGTGAGTCTACGAACTCGGTTGTTCCTATCTCCCTGGGCCGGGATTACCCTAGTTAGTGAGCTAAATACCCCTGTGCTGAGTGGGAGCCAGCGGAGGGAGGGATCAGCTCCATGGAGCGCAGGACGAGGCTCAGGCTTTCATTAGAGCCTCGGAGCGGACCACGGAGCTGGTGTCACTAATAGAATGGCAGGCTCCCCTGCCAAACGGGAAGCCATTTAGAGTTCACGGCTCCTCCTGGTGGGTTAATACCGCAAATCCTTAGGAGGAATGCCAGGGCCAATCGAATCAATAAAATCCCCAATGACCTTCACTCAGCCTGCCCTCTGAATGGATGGCCCCAGAATGACAGACGTGCCCCGGCTCCACAGGGGAAATGTAATCTGGGGGGAAATGACAAGGATCACTTCTGCGTTATTTTATTCTCGGCCTTCCCCACTTTTAATCAGCCCTGGCAGGGCACAGGATTCTCAAGCATGTGTTCAAGTTTAATTTTTAAAAACTCCATTTTTCAGGGTGACATTGGCTGTCCAGTGAATTATGAATCCTTCAAGTCTTTGCAAGGAGCGTCGCAGGCAAAACCAACTCCTTACCGAGACCAGTTTTCTTCAAGGTAGGGAATGGGGACCCGACCATGGAGAGAGTCTGGGAGTGACAATGGTTGGAGACACATGCATGCAGCTTCAGGGAACACCACTAGGACATCCAAGGAGGCAGAAGAGACCCCTGATAAAGGTTCAGGGCCCAGAATGGAGGGAGGGGAAGGGGTGACAGAGAGCCAATCAACAGAGAAAGAACCCTTCACCACCTACTTCTTAGCTTTGTGCTGTAATGAAGTTCCCAAGACTGCCGTAATGACCATAACTGGGTGGCTTACAAAAGATAGTTATTCTGTCAGTTTGGAGGCCTGGAGTCTAAAGTTAAAGCAAGGGCAGGGTGAATGAGGTCCATGTCTCTGTTCTAGCTGCCAGTGCTTGCCAGCAATCCTTGGCATCCTTGGGTTTGGAGTGGCATCACACCAATGTCTGCCTCTGTCTTCTATGGCCTCTCTGTGACTTTATCCAAATTCCCTTCTGATTAGAAGGTCCACAGTCATACCGGATTTAGGGCTCACTCTACTCCAGTATGACCTCCTCTTACCTTGGTTACATCTGCAAAGACCTTATTTCCAATTAAGGTCTCATTCAAAGGCAGTGCGGGTTAGGACTTCAACATATTTTTTGAAGACGCATCTTAAGTATTACAGGGTGGGACAAAAGTGGGCTCATGGTTGTAAGCACATGAATCAGTGTTTATTCTTCTAACATTACTGGTTAATTATTGTATTATATTCCATATGAATAACTATAAACCTACTTTTCCCCACCTGTCTGTGTTTTGAAGACACAATTCAATCCTCAAACCACAATATATGTATTAAAAAACAAAAAAAGCATATATTCAGTTACTGGAATGAAATAAGTACAAATTCCTCAGCGTGCTCTCATATTTTCTGGTAGTGTCTATCAAATTTAAGTGAGAATTAGCACCTGGGATGTTCATTTTTAAAGGCATATTCCATTCAGAATGTCTGCAATGGGACCATGATCTGCATTTGAATAATATTCAAGTGGTTCAGATGTAGGCAGATCCGTGTACTTGAGAAAAATTGTTTTGTGTTATCCCTTTAACTCCAAAAATGATCAGTGTCTTGTTACAAATTCCCACATATTTTGTACATTAGATAATTTTTATTTATCTTTGTCTCAGTTTTATAATGTGGTGCATAAAATGATTTCCACGGTGGGTCCTAACTTACTATCCATAACATTCATTAAATGCATGTCTGTGAACCAGAACCTTACTCAGGGAAATCATATCATTGCAATCCTCACTCCTTTTCCAAATTGCTTTGAAATCTATTAAAATTATAAATAATATATTCATTTTAATTAAAAAATTGCTGCCATTTTGTTTAAAAATATTAGACAGAATTCAATGGAAAACAAGGTTCATCTTGATGATATATCTTTGAGCACAGTAACAACCTTTAACACAACATTAAGAGCATCATTGGGAACAAGTTAATAGGCAAAAGGACACTATTGCTAGCCTGAGTTGAGAATAAGAGTTCTGATGAACTTTCTCACCTGCATAGCAGGGCTAATTACAGAACCTGTTAGTACAGAAGGGCCTGGAGAGAGTGAACATTCAATATATATCAGTTATTATTTTACTGTGTCATGAAATAATGATAAGCTGTGCCTCTGGAAAGGATTTCCTCCCGTATTTTACAAATGATTACATAGGATGCATGAAGTAACAATAGGAGATAAATGAGTGTTGCACTTTCTATTGTCTTCCAAATATTTATGAATAATGAGGCCGGAGACATCTCCTTAAATAGTATTCAGTTATGTTGGCAAGGGGTGTGTATTAAAGCCTTTTATATAGACATGTATTAAATGTTCCCATGTGGCAAATATTTGCACACTTGGTAATCCTTTCCTCATTTTTCAATGGGAGCCAAAAGAAACCAGAGCCTTCTTCCTCCCCATTTATTAGACTGTGAATATTTATCAGTGAAACTTAAGAGAAAAATCGTATACAGTGGTTCAGTTTAAGTACAATGGCACTATGAAAAGCCTTCTATTTACATAGAACCATTCTTTGGCTCTATATACATTGTGATCTACATATTTATCCACTAATGTGATGTGTATACATGTATCCATCACAGTATATACATGCCTTGGGAGGTGTTCAGAATGAATGTAGTTTTATAGTTTTTTTTTTAAAGAAAGAGGAATTCCCAAAGGTCAGGCAATTGTGTGAGGACTCTAGGATTTTTGGTCTTTTAATTTACAGAAATATAGCTGTGTGAGTGAAATGATCTCAGCTTTGCTTCATGACTTTCCTTGGTTTTGTTTTGTTTTGTATGTGTGCTTTAATTTGTAATTCTTTGGTAACAGGGGATATATTTTTTCTTAATTGGTTGCTATGTTGTTCAGACAAGCTGCACAGCTAACAAGCAAGCTCCATGCTCAGTGGTGGTTAGTAAGCCTGACCTAGGTTGATATATTAAGTGTTAGGCTGATGCCATATGAACAATTTGCTTTTGGAGATTCTAAGGCTTGCATTCAGACCCTAAGCCCACTAAAGGAGAGAGGGAAATCCTGCTTTGGAACTGCTTTGTCTATGAAAGGAGACTGGAGGCTGTAAACTTCCCTAGAGGTTTTTTAGCCATCAAATCCTGCCCTTCCTCCCAATTCTCATGCTTTTTTTTTTTTTTTTGTCTTGGTGAGAAATTCAAGGCCCTGCACTGGGGAAGGTTCTTTTCTTTCAGGTTAACACCAGATGTTTTTGGATCCCCCCTTTATTTCTGATTATCCCTTGTAGACCTCTCTCCTTCACTTCGGGCCCTAAATGTTGATCCTACTTGGACCTCCCATTAATACACTGTCCCTCTGCTGTCTTTCCCATCCTATATAATAAAGAGGTAATATGCAAATTGACCATCATGCCCTCAAAAGATAGCTGCCTATGACCAGACCAGCAGGGGAATTAGTGAGGGATGACTAAATGACTGAACAAGCAGGCTGCGTGGGACCACCAGGCCGGCAGGGGGGTTACTGAAGGATAACCAAATGATTGCACAAGCAGACTGCATGGGGTGACCAGATCGGTGGGGGGGGGGGGCAGTTAGGGGTGACCAGGCCAGCAGAGGGGGGGCAGTTAAGAGTGACCAGGTCAGCAGGAGGGCAATTAGGGGCAACCACACAAGCTGGGAAATGCAGTTGGGGGCAACCAGGACAGCATGAGGGGCAGTTAGGGGTGACTAGGCCAGTGGGGAGGGCAGTTGGGGTCAAACAGGCTGGCGGGGGGGGGGCAGTTAGGGGCGAACAGCCTAGCAGAGGGTGGCAGTTGGGGGCAACCAGGCCAGCAGGAGGGCAGTTAGGGGTGACCAGGCTGGCACGCAGAGGCAGTGAGGGGTGATCAGGCCGGCTAGGGAGCGGTAGTTAGGGGCAACCAGGAATGCAGGCAGGTGAGGTATTAGGAGCCAGCAGTCATGGATTGTGAGAAGGATGTGTGACATCTCCTGAGGATTCCTGGATTGGAGAGGTTGCAGGCTGGGCTGAGGATATCTCCCCCTGTCCCCCCCTTCCCCCCATGAATTTCATTCACCAGGCTTCTAATACTGATATAAGTGTGGCTGGAGTCTACATCTATAACCTGGCCCAGGCATTTCTCCTGAGCCATGGCCTGAACATCATGCTTTCTGGCCCATCTCAACTTTCCCATGTCCTTATTTCTTAATGAAGTTGTTATCTCTATTACTACCATTCCAAGCTTGCTTCATTTTCTATTCTTATTTCCATGATGTTTTTGGAAACAAAATTCACTTATCATTGACTCCTTTGGTATCTCACTTTCCATCTCATTCTTTGCTTTCTCCAGCTCAGCTCCTTCCTTGCCCCTCCTCATTCTTGTGTCAGCAGTCCATCTATATCTCTTCTCTGAGCCACAAACAGAATTTTTAAATGAGCCTCTTTCATATCATGTCCTTCTCCCTTTCAAGGTTCTGCCAAATAAATTTTCTAGAGTATGGGTCTTCTAAAAATCTTATTTAAAGAGTAAAGTCCAAACGAATGTGAACTTAAGCAATCAGCAGAGATACAGTTTGAGAGACTTAACCACATAGACACATCACTTTAAAACTCTGCCTACTTAGACAACAAGCAAAGATGTTTCTATTATATTCTGAAAATTGGTATATAAGTAAAAACTTAGGCTGGTTATTTGTCATGTTACAAGAACTTGCCATATCATGGCACACACGTTTGGCTGCAAAAACAAAGAAATCAAAAAGGGGAATTAATGTGGCTGCTATCATTACCTAGAGTTAAAAAGAATTCATGAGCCTTTAAATTTAGGAAGACAAATTTATATATCTTGTAGGATCATTGATCAATTTGAACTAAAGCAGCAATACAATCTAATTTTAAAAGTCTCCTTCTTGGAAAAAATATATAAAATTATAATAAAATTCTCCTATTATTTTCCAGCAACATGTGTGTTAATACTGCACAATGAACATAATTTCCTCAAAATTCTATATTCTGTTATTGCCATGGATTTTAGGTCACATTATTGCTCATCTCCACCCTCCCTAGTTGCTATTGAATCAGTTTTACCTTTATGATACCTTTAAGCTAGTGGGCTGGCACACTTTAAGGAGAATTTTCTCATGATTTCTATCTTTAGTTTTACAAACTTAGAGATTATGCAGATCCTAATTTCCATAGATCTTCTTAGAAAGTTTCAAGCAAAATCAGTAATATTTCACTCTGTGCCAGCCCAATTGTACTTCACTACTTTTATCCTACAAAGAGGATCACTCACTCTTTTGAGGTCTTCTCATGCATTCCTGTTCTTAGGGTTCCAATAAAAACAGTGTCGTTAAGCTACAAAATGTTCATATTCAGCTTATTTTTATCTCTGCAGTAAATTTCTTGAGGTTGTAGTCCTGGCTGACTATCACAGGCCTGAAGTGAATAGTCAGGGAGATAAGTTACATCATGAGGACATGTGAGTGACAGCAAATGTAGAAAAGGGAGTGATTAAGAAAGAAAACTCCTAAAATAATATGCCTCTATACTCTGTGCTCATAGTAACAGCATTTAATTAACTGGTGCAGAATTTACTCACTTCTAAGTTGAAAGAAATGACAAGACAGAAGGTTAACCAATTAAATATTAGGGCTAAACATTTCCAAAACATTGGCCATCTTCCATCCTGACTCAGTCCCTAAGTCAACCTCAAGTGTGTGATATGGAAATTAATAACTGGCTGGGCTCTCCTCGAAGCATTTTACATGGGTTTACCATAGATTTCTAAAACTTGTGAAATTTTTTTGGCCATTTTGTGACTATTTCCTCATCTGTAAAATTTAGAGTTGTTATGTGGATTGAATGAATGAATACAATTACATAATAGTTTTCAGCACAGGCTGACCATGACCATCCATCTTCATCAGAACACACTGTTGTCTCAGAGAGGGTTCAGCGATGTCATTATGGGGACCCTAGAGGTTATGGATCATGGATGGCCAGAAAATCCCAGACACAGAGTAGCTAAAAACAGGATTGGCATGGTAGATTCAACAAGTCTGTGCTGGTGTGAGGTGTGGATCCAAGGTTATCACCTGAGGTAGAAGGAAGCAGTTCATGCTCAGCAAAGATGGTACCAGCAAGCAGCACTGGTTAAATCTGCTCCTGGGGTCAATGGGCCTTCTGTCTTCTTTTGCATTTTATGTTTCCTGTGTAGATTCTCCCAAACTCTCTTGTTTCAGCTACACCCAAGGGCAGATTAGTGATCTATGGGTGAAATTCTTCTAGAGCAGGCTGAGATTCTCTCCCAAAACTCTGACCTCAAAGGGAGAATTGACCAAATATGATGTCTGTATTTTTAAAATGATCATTGCTAATGAGAAACTTCAATTACAGTACTATATGGTAGCATGAAAATAAATCCATTGCAATGCTATAAAAGGACACAGTAGCAATAATTGGCACAGAAAACTTGAAATGCATGAATCACCTTTGTCCATATTTATTCTGCACCACTGAAGGTCAAAGAATTCCAGGTGCTTCAGAAGAAAGAAGGTGACATAGAAATTGGCACAGGAAGTAAGAGGAAAGAAAACGGGAATAAGTATTTTCTTCGGCTCACTATGCATTGGGCCCAGTTGTAAGGGTTTTTGCATATTATTCCATTTTTGCCTCATCAGCTATTAATATCATGGATTAAAAGCATTATTCTCATTACTGGCCAAGCCAGCTTCAAGTACCCACTCTGCCTCTAACCAGGTGTGAATTTAGACAAAATACTTAACCTCTCCTCATCATGTATCATTAATGAGAAAGTTTAGATTCTGAGACATTCAGATCACTTTTTGTATAGGCCATAGGAATTAAGCTAAAAGTCTTTTTCCATTCTGCCATGCAACTGGAAAGTTCTGTCATAGTTCTCATAAGAAATGGGGAGGAAATACATTAGTTCAAAGGTGCATGAGATAGTGAGATAGGTGGCTACAAATTTGTCTCTGAACAGCGTGGAAGTAGAAGGACATGTAGACATTCTTTTCTTTTTATGGCACTACCTTTCTAATGGTAGATATTTAATTCCCTTTTGGGAGCCTATTGAAGACCACTGTGTATAAAGGTTTCTCTATAAGCCTTTATTTAACCCAGATATAAGATTAAAAAGATTCAAAATAACCTCTGCTATTTGCCACTGTTACATCCGATAAGAGGTTGATATCCAAAATTTATAAAGAACTCAGACAACACCAGAAAAACAAACAAACCAATATAAAAAGTGGGCAGGAGACCTGAATAGACACTTCTCCAAAAAGGCCATACAGATGGCCAATCAACATATGAAAAGTTGCTGGATATCACTAATCATCAGAGAAATGAAAATCAGAAACACAAGGAGATTCCACTTCATACCTGTCAGAAAAATTATCATAAATAAATCAACAAACAACAAGTGATAGTGAGGAAGTGCAGAAAAGATACATTGTTGGTGGGAATGCAGATTGGTGCAACCACTATGAAAATAGTGTGGAAGTTCCTCAAAAAATTAAAAATAGAATTGCCTTATGACTCAGCAATTCCACTTTGAGGATATATATATATATATATATATATATATATATATGCAAAGAAACCCCAAACTCTAACTAAAAATATATATTCATTCCACGTTCACTTCAGTGCTATTTATAATTATCAAGATATAGAGGCAAAATATCCATCAATAGACCAGTGGATAAAAAAGTGGTAGTATATATATATATATATATATATATATACACACAATGGAACATTAGTCAGCCATAAAATGAATGAAACTTTATTATCTGCGACAGCATAGATGGACTTAGAGGGTATTACGCTAAGTGAAATAAGCCAGACAGAGAAAGCCAAATACCATATGATTTCACTTATATGTGGAATCTAAAGAACAATATAAATGAACAAATAAAATAGAAATGGACTCATAGATAGAGGACAGACAGATTGTTGACAGAGGGGAGAGTGGTTGGAGGACTAGGTGAAAAAGGTGATGGAATTAAAAGTACTAATTGGTAGTTAAAAAATAGGCATGGTAATGTAAGGTAAAACATAGGGAATATAGTTGGCAGCACTATAATAACTATCCATGGTGCCAGGTGGTCCCTTGAATTATTGGAGGGAACACTCTGTAACCTATATAAATGTCTATCTGCTGTGCTGTACACCTTAAACTAATACAAAAAAAGTATTGAATGTAAACCACCCCCCCAAAAAAAAACCCCCACAAAAGAATGTGACTCACATTCTGAATTTCTTTTTTAATTGTCAAGTGAATGCGATATTAGAATGCGGTAATTATATTAGTTCCAAGCATGCTTTAAAATTATTTTTTCCCCTTTGTAAAGTCAAGTTCACTGCTTTTGGATTATTTCACTTTCCCTGAAACATGTAACACTGATTCTCTTTGTTTTCCTGATTTCTGTTGCAAAGAAAGGAGATATTCCATGACCTCTCTGTCTATATAAAATGTCAATCCTTCACTCAGATTTCTGAAAAGTTTTCCATCCTGGGAAGGTCAACAAATAAAAAAATCAACATTAGTGTGCAGATTTTGTACAGCCCAATCCAGTGAGACTGCAATTTTCATACTGAGAAGTAATTTATGACCTAGACAAGACCCAGACATAGGCTCATGAGAAAGACTATGGGGCTTTAGAATTATTGCCTTGATCATGAAAAAGAATTATGAGTAATCGGTGTCATCCACCAACTCAGGATGGTCTTTGGGAGCAATCAATGTTTAGAGATTTAAAGAAAATCTGGAAAGCAGCATATTTTAAGCGAGTTCACACTCTGTTTGGTTTACATTTCAACAGATATATGTACTAAGCTGTATGTTGCCCTGAGAAAAACAGCCTGGTCATATCCTCTGGGATTAGGAGATTTCAGTAAGGCTAGTAGGGGACATAGAAGGTAATCCCCCCTCACTGGACTCTAAGTGCTGCACCTGCAGCTCTGACGTATCATGGCTCATTTGAACCTACTTTAAATTTTCCCAGCATCTGCTGGCAAAATGGTTTTCAGGGCATTTTACTAATAAAAATTAATATGCAATTTACATCAGAAAATGTCTCAATAGCACTTCCCGGGCTTCTGTCCAAGTGAAGATCAACAAAATTCTCTCCTCTCTCCCTCCCCTCCCCTTTAATGCTGCAGATGAACCAAAAGAAAAGGAAGGAAGAAAAAAAAATCACATTTGAAAGAGCAGGGTCTTATAATAAGACAGGAAGAGGAGACAAGGGGGTATTAACAGATGGTGCTGATTTTAGCATCAATATTTCCCCTAAATTTCAGATAACAACTCTAGAGTTTATATAAGATGATTGATTCCCAAAGGGTTTTTATGTTAGAAAGATTCAGGTTAAATCCCTAGATTCCTAAAACAGCCCATATCCTAGAACATTTCTTGTGTAAGGTCCTGGTTCTCTTAAGTATATTATATACTAAGAGAGGTTCTAAGAAATATTTTATGTCAAATATTTATCCTTTTGGATGTCAAACCTATAGGACTACAAATATACATCCCCATTGTTCTTAGGAACAAATTATGTATGTTCTTCCTGGAAGTGTCTAGACATTTTTTTATACATGTGTGAGTGTAACTGGTGCTTCTTTTTGACAGGTGAGAAGTGTCAAGCAGGATGGCTCTGAGACTCTTGGGAAAATATCTCTTGGAAGATTCACTGTTCATTTTGTCTATTTTGTACACGTGTTTCTCAGCCTTGAGCAATTCTTAGCCTTAATTCTAACTGCTTTTTCCTGCTTTCCTAAGATAGTGTTTTCTCCATCTCCTTGACTACACAAGCACTACCCTCTGGTCTTATTTTCCTCTTTTCATGGCTTTGTTGAAGTTCAGAAAGTAGAACCACTATGATGTTGGAAGGATAAGACAACTTTATGGATTATGCTTACTGGTAACCCATTGGACCATAGCAGTCTTCTGGACCAAAAACCATGGGTGAAGCCCATGGACAGTAAGTGTACCTCCTTCTACCTCAGCACAATTCTAGTCAATGGTTACATTTGTGCTGTGCTTGGTAGTTCCTAACGGCCTTCTCATACATGTAATCTCTTAACCACTGTAAGCACCACATAGGTATAAATGTTGCATTACCCTGTTTGTAGGTGGAGAAGCTGAGGCTCAGAGAGGTGTAGTGAAGGGCAGAATGGGGACTTGAAGCTGTATTTAAAAAATATATATGTTTTTATTGACTTCAAAGAGGAAGAGAGAAGGAAAGAGAGAAACATCAATGATGAGAGAGAATCACCTATTGGCTGCTTCCTGCATGCCCCCAACCGGGGACTGAACCTGTAACCCAGGCATGTTCCCTGACTGGGAATCAAACTAGTGACCTCTTGGTTCATAGGTCGGTGCTCAATCCCTGAGCCATGCCAGTTGGGCTTGAAACTGGATGTTCAATGTCAGGTCCAGTGCCAGCTCTAGAACATAACACCTGATTTACCCTATGGGGCTGAATGTGTATTCTCTAGTCCGTAGACCTGTGGTCTCAAATTTGTATTTTGGAAGAACCTGGAGGGATTATGAACATATAGGTGCCAGGTCCTACTCCCTTAGTTTTAGACTCAGTAGATCTGCGGTTGGGATTGAGAATTTGATTCCTAGCAAATTCCCAGGTGATGCTGATGTTGCTGTCTTTCCCAGGACCATTCTTTGAGAACAACTGTTTCAGAATCTAGGGCAGAGGCCCTCCATCTTGTTTTCATACGAGAATTTCCTGGGAAGATTTAAAAATGCATATTTATGTCTAATCCCCCCTCCAGAATAATCCAGTTTTTGTAGGGAAGGTCCTGGGGCCACTGGCATTTTTTAGTTTGCCAGGTAATGTGCGGTCACATTCCAACCAAGGTTCCAGCCGTTGTTCTGAGGCAGGGGCCAGAAAATCGAGGTCTCCGGCTGGCTGCTGTTTCCATGGATAAAATTTCTTGGCACACAGCCATGCCCACGTGTTTATGTATTGCCGTGGCTGCTTTCATGCTATAATGACAGAGTTGAGTAGTTGTGACAGATGCTGCTGGCCAGCAAAGCAGAACATGCCTACTCTCCTGCCCTTCCTAAGTAATAAAAGCAAAACAGAGGAAACTATAGATGATATCGTATACTGTTTTTTACTTTCAACAAACCTTTCCAGGTCTTAATCAAGGCAATGTTGGGAGTGTTAGGAAACAGGAGAGAAGGCCAGTGCTTCTATCAGGGATTTGACTTAAGGTTTTGATTCCCTCTTTTAAAAAAAAAAAAAAAAAAAAAAAATATATATATATATATATATATATATATATATATATATATATATACACACACACACACATAACGAGAGAGAGAGAGAGAGAGAGAGAGAGAGAGAGAAATCTCAATGTGACAAAGAAACATAGATTGCCTCCTCTATGAATCCTGACTGGGGAATGAACCCCAAACCTGGTTATGTGCTCTGACTGGGACTTAAACTGGCTACCTCTTGGCGCACAGGATGATGCTCCAACCAACTGAGCCACACAGGCCAGGGCCTGATTCCCTCTTTTTAAAATGACTGTTCTCCTTACTTCTCTTTCCTGCACACTCCTTCTCATTTTACACTTTCTCCCTCTCTCTCTGAAGGTACCTAGGTTTCCTAATCATAGATGAGGAATCTGCTTCAGGGCTATCGTCATTTCCTGGGCTACACATGGGCACTGTGTTGCAACAGAAAGGAATGGTGTTTGGAGCCAGAGGATCTGAATTTCCAAGCTGCCTCTGCTACTCAGCTGTAAAGTCTCAGGAAGCTTACTTAGCTCTTCGGACTTCCGTTTCCTCCATGGGTAAAGTAGAGATGATAATACCACACTCATTAGATTTCTGGGAAGATTAAGGAAGATTAGCCAAAGCACACTGAAAGCTGCAAGCACCTGATACGTTGGATTTATTCTGATTAGTCACAACCCCCAAGAGAATACAAGGAGTGATGGGCAGCCACTTCACTGACTTCTCTGATTCACCAGGAAGGAACAGGAACTGTCCAGACTCTCCAACTGAGTTTATTCGAGTTTGACAAGGGGGAAAACCCTGACACTTCTCAGGCTGCAGTTTTTTTGGGATTGATTCAGAATCCCAGGATTAGAGCTCAGGGCCTGCACGCCAGAATGCTGACGAGATGCTGCATAGCATTGGCCTTGAGCAAAGTTTACGTGCACAGCTGCATCTAATGCAAAACCCGGGAAAAGGCAAAAAAATGAGTAAAAAAACACACACACATGATTACTGAAAATTTCAAAGATATAAATAAAGTGGAAGGAGAGAGCAAAAATTAAGAGAGCCTCTGAGTATTTTACAGTTAACTTCAGTGACTCCTAAGCCTTCCTGGCTCAGTGCTATATTAAGAGGGTAATGCATACAGATATTAATTCATACAGCATATGAAGAGCCTAGGATCCTTTCCATCCCTGATGCACAAACTAATTTCATCCCCAAATCCCTCATGTATTGCCCTTGAGAAACTCTTGTCATGTACAGAATCCCTGCAATGATTTCCAGAAACTTCATGTAAACATTCAGAGAAAAAAAAAATGCTAACCTCTCATAACTCACAGGGAGAAAAGTGTCTTTCTTGTAAACAGAAATCTTCACATCTGTTACTTCTCTTGCAATCTCCTGACATGAAATTCACTCACAGCAAAACTCATTATTGGTCAATTCAGACAGAACCACCAAGATGATTCTGTTTATACATGTATATGGAAAGAAAATTCCAGAGAATGAAAATAAAGCTTTGAGAAGTAATCTACTTCTTACAGTGATTTGACAAAAAGGCATCGTCATTTGTAGCCAGCCCTCATATATCTTTAAACCACACATTTAAGTTCTGCTCCGAGGGCAGAACCAGCCACGTTTGGGACTTCCCCTGCCCGAGACCAGCAGCTGAGCCAGCCGCATGCCAGAGAGAATAAAACTGGCAACCAAAACTATGTACTGAGAGATTATGCAAAGACTTCAGATCTTCTATTTTGATAAAAACTTGCAAAGTGAAACAGAAAGGATATAACTTGAACAATCTGTTAGACCCAAGACTGCTAGTATCTTTCTCTTGCTCTTTTTTTAAATCACTTGGAACAGTTACTACTTATCACCATTGCAGATCTGCAGATCTAGAAACACCATTTGGATGAAACCAGGCAATAGCTAATGGCTATACTTCAGTTAAATCCAGCTGCCAATCAATGAGCCATGTTGGAACCCCGCATGACCAACTTCTTGACCTTATAAGCATCTACTAGAAGAAAGAGAAGTCAAGCTAGGATGACAGAAGGGACCCAAAAGAATTATGAGAGATAAAATATTAAATTTAGAAATATTATATAGCCAAGGGATCATCTAGTTTCAAGATGCAAGTTTGAGGAGATTCTTTCTGCTTATTCCACCCATTAGCCCTTCTTCTAATTCCTGTCCCACAAAGCATTGCTGCTAAGTAGTTAGCAAGTCAGCAGTAGCTCTCAGATGGAGAGCAGAGATCAAATCTTGGTTTTTCCCTAGCTTACAGAAGACGAAAAAAATAAAATAAAAAGCATATGTTTTCATTTTAGGAACTCTTTGATATCATCCAAAAAAACTGGCTTAATATCTATGTTGCAAGTGCTTGAAAGGTTCCCTGAGCAAGGAATTTCTCGCTTGAAATAGCCTGGTAACAAATGAATTTACCTTTCATTTTTCCTAAGTAATGATTCTTGCTTTGTACCAACACTGGAAATCTGGTATATCTGTATTTGACTCAGGGTTTTCTTGCTAGGCTTTTCTCCCAATGTAGTTTTGAAATACTGTTAGGTATGAAGGAGACCTTTAGAAATTCTCAAGCAATACTTCCACACACTTGACAGGCAAATGCTGCTTTCCATATAAAACAAGAGGCTCTCTTTGCTTTTACATTTGTTTCCAGGGTACAGATGGATCCATACTAGGCCCTCTGGCTGGCCCTGCCGTGACCACACAGTTGTTCAACATCTGGCTGGGATCAGGGGCCATGGACCCAGATAAATAATTGGGCTCAGATGGCCAGTGAACACCCAACCTTGGCTCATGTAGTAGTTGCTCTAACCCAGGAATTGGCAAACTTGTTCTGTGAAAGGCTAGCATCAGCCTTTGGAACACAGAAAGTGTTATTTTGGATTTCACAGGCCATATGGTCTCTCTCATGACTTCTAGTGTGAAAGCAGCACTGGCAATACCTAAATGAATGAGCAGGGCTGTGTTCCAATAAAACTTTATTTTTTATTGTTTAAAGTATTATATATAGTAGTACATATATCTCCTTTTTTTCCTCATTGTCTTTGGCCAGCTACCTCATGCCCTCACCTCCCCCCTCCCCAAGTGTCTTATATCCATTGGTATGCTTATATGCATGCCTACAAGTCCTCAATAAAACTTTATTTAAAAAAGCAGGGGTCTGTGGGGCCAGTTTGCAACCCCCACACACAAACTTTTCTGGCCAGTTTGAGCCCCAGCTTCTGGTTCACCTATTTTACTGATCTCCATCCTAAAAAAAGCACTTCATTTTCTTCCTTAAGTCAATCTGCCAACTAGCATTGATTTATAATCTCCAAATCAAACTAAAATCTGATAGGAAAAGGAGGCCAAATTTTATTAATTATTTGGGGTGGTGGTGGTGAGAAGTCCAATTTCTGAAGTCAAACAGTGATATTAAACTTGTAGAACCATTTTACATGGTCATTTAAATGTTAACCATCAACCTCTTAAGAAAACCACAGAAGAGAACAGCTACCACACCACCAAAACCACGAGGTCACACACCAGAGCCTTGTGAAAGAGGCTAAGATATATACTAGAAAGCATTCCTCTGAACTTTTTTTTTTAGATTACAAGGGCAAAACTTGTAGCACTTTCTGAATATTACTATCCCCTTCCCCTTCAACAGATAAGGAATTAGAACTGTTCCTCTCTTACTAGGAGTTACCTACACATCATCTGGGGTCTTGTTGAAATGTGGATTCTGATGCACCAGGTCTGGGGTGGGATGTGCGGGCCTCCATTTCTCACAGGTGTCCAGAGGATTCTAATGCTGCTGGTCTAAGAACCTCACTTTGAGGAATAAAGACCTAAGCAGTAATTGGCAACCCTGGCTACCCATTGAAAACCCCTGGAGTGAGTTCCAAATACTGAGACCTGGGCCATCCCCAAACCAAACGAATCAGCCTCTCCAGGGACAGGGCCCTGACATCAGTCATTATCGAAGTCCCCAGGTCATTTTAATGTAGAGTCAAGATTAAGAGTTGCTGAATTAGAGATAATTAGAGATTAACTGACTTGCCCAAGGTCACTTGGTCAGTGGCCAAGCACGGGTTTCAAATAAGATAACATTTTGGCTTGCCTGATAAGCTTTGAAAATGATCTGACAAAGCCTTAGTACGCAGGACACAGGCAGAGGGTGCATAGTTTCCAGGGTAACAGCATTGATGAAGGAGGAGAAGAGGAAAGATGAGGCTGCACTTATTCAAACAAGGTGACATCAACACTGGTCTAGGGAATCCCGATACAGCAGGCAGTATAGTGCCTCGCCTTGTCCCACTGTGAAAATCTCTCCTATGGCTCTTTCTTTCTTATGAAAACGACAGGGAGAAGGACCTCTTGGAAGGCATATTGAAGTTCAGAAATGAGCAGCACCTCCAGTCCCTTTGATGAATCACCACATGATGAAAGCTCAGAGGCTGAGTAATCACATTTGGCTTCCTTACTGCCTCTTGGGAGGTTCAAAAAGTCATATTTATGGGGATAGACAAAATTTCTGACCAGAGATTTCTTTCCAGCACAAAATCAAGGTAAGAAAAGAAGAAGGAAAACAAAATTGGGAAATTATGGGACAATCCAAGACTTCCTGTGTCTCTAAAGTGCATTCAATCCAACATTGTGAGTGAAAGGTCACCTTCTCCTGGAAAAACACATGAATTTCAATGACATTTACACAGTGATTCAAGATCAGATCCATTTTCTCACTCTCTGCAGATCCTGTGGCATATAAACCTACCCTTGGTGAAGACCTTGCCTGTGTAATTTGGGACATCCTACCTCAAAGGGGAAGTAAAATTGCGAGGGAGGAATTGGACGTCTCCCAGGCTAAGCAAACGGCAGCTGCAAAGGGTACTGAGAGGTGCAGATCCACTTCTGGGAACCGCATCTTTTTAGGTAGAGGAAGTGAGGGGCCCAGGGTCTGGTGGGTCCTGGGAACACAGTGAGCTCATGTGAAAATTCGGAACATGGAACATGTGGGGAGAACTTAGTGTTTTGCCAAATATTTTCAGAGGATTAAGTTCAAGCATGGCTCCCTTCCCCCACCACTATTCTTTAGGGATGTTCTTGTGGACATTTATTTAGCTGCTTCTTCTTCTTCTTCTTCTTCTTCTTCTTCTTCTTCTTCTTCTTCTTCTTCTTCTTCTTCTTCTTCAAACTCTGCCCCTCTCTGACTCCCTTTAGGACAACAGAAAATATGAATCCTATCTTAAAAGACATTAAGCAGATTTTCTGAAAAAGAAATAAAACTTTGAAAGCTCCAGGGTGTGTGGGAAGTGTCTTAGCTCAGCAGGGCTTTCGGACCCAAAGAGTTCTAACTCAGGAGCTCCAGAGGGGCATCCAGAGCCCACCGGTCAGTGTTCAGCGGGGCCACACATTCCCACTGAACAATTCAAAGGGTCTGCAGCAGCACTGCTGTCCAGCCATCTCTATTTTATAAATGTAGGGAACTGGGCTGTCCCAGGTCACACAGTATAGGGGCAGGAGGTGGACTGGAACCAGGTCTCCTAATTCCAGGTGAGCCGGCCCTCCTGGACCAAGCCACCCCACTTCTCTGGATTGGTCCTCAGGAATCTGCATTTAAAAACATTATTATTATTGCCTGGCCAGCATGGGTAGTGGTTGAGTGTTGATCTATGAACCAGAAGGTCACGGTTTGATTCTCGGTCAGGGCACATGCCCGGGTTGCGGGTTCCCCAGTGTGGAGCGTGCAGAAGACAGCTGATCAATGATTTTCTCTCATCATTGATGATTCTATTTCTCTCTCTTTCCCTCTTCCTCTCTGAAATCAATAATAATAATTTTGCATGCCTCACACCGGGAAGCCCGCAACCCAGGCTTATGTTCTGACCGGGAATTGAACTGTGACCTCCTGGTTCATAGGTCGACACTTGTCCAGTGAGGCACGCTGGCCAGGCTGAGGAATCTGCATTTTAATAAGCTGCTGATATAGGTGATCCCATCCCCACATATTCAGAAATGCTGGTCTAGTGAGCAGAGATGTCCTTTGAGACAACAGCAACAGATCTCTTTCTCTGTTGGTTTTGTAGTATGCCTCCAGGAAGGGGAAAGATAACCCTCAGCTATTTTCTTTCCCAACAAAATCAGGGAGCAGGGAGAGGAAGTATGCTTGGATGGAGAAGTTAGTTTTAAAGTCCCCCAGAGAGTGATGTGATCCTAAACTGCTTCTCACATCTAGGAAACTTCTCAGCTGAACTCCTCTATCTCAAGAAAAGGAGAGACCAAAGTTATTTAAGAAAAGGGAGAAGTATGTGAAATGATTTGCACTTAGATCAATTTTATAAGTAGTGATCACACAGAGTTTACTTTGCTTCCCACAATTTGTTAATAAATAGAAGAAGCAAAAAACTTCCCATGAATAAATGACCCAATCTATACTTTGAATTTATATTTTCTGTCAATGTGGCCATCCAGTATTACTGTTAACAATGAGAATCTTGAAAAGGAAATTGAAGTCACAAGAAGTGTCAGTTTAGTAAGGAGACATTCCTCTCAAGAGCTTGGAATTTTTATCTTTTGTGTATTTATTTTAATTGATTTTTTTTAGACAAAGGAAGGAGGGGGGAAAGAGAGAGAGAGAGAGAGAGAGAGAGAGAGAGAGAGAGAGAGAGAGAGAGAGAGAGAAGCACCAATGTGAGAGTGAAATATCGATCAGCTGCCTCCTGCATGTCCCAGGGGACCAAGCTGGCAATCCAGGCATGAGCCCTGACCAGGAATGGAACCTGCACACTTGCTGTGCTCAGGTGACGGCCAACCCACTGAGCCACACTGGCCAGGCTGAGTTTAGCATTTTTGCTTTTGTTTTTGCTCTGACTGCAGTAAATTCACCGTAATAAGAAAACACTGTTTTTTTTTCCTTGTGTTGTGGCCTGGAATTCTTGGAGGGGGATCTGCGAAAGCAAAGGAGGAAGTGTAGATTCAGAGGATGGAGCAGGAGAGAGGGAGTGCTGGAGAGCGCTTTCCCTGGAAGAAGAGATGAAAGAGAACCCACAGCTCTGAGGCGAATAAAACATCTGTGGCGAGATGCTCAGTAATTAATCATCTCCATTAGATTCCAACAGTCCCCGGTCCCGTCTGCAGAGCCGTTTTGCTGACACAGAAGGAAAAGGCACTCCCAGAAACACAGCTAGTAAAACAATGTTGCAGCCACGTAAGCAGCTGGCTGCAACAGAAAGCAGTGGGCCCTTCTTTTTAAAATTATGCATGGAATCATGCACGCGGAGAAAGAAATTAAAACCCTCATTTCCATACTTTGGCATTTGAGTCCCGGAGATATTCCGAGAATATTTGCTGTCTCACATTGATGTTGGTAGATGTTGAATTACAAATACAATTCTGATGTGGAAGTCCCTTGAGAAAGTTACTGTTGACAAAATAACAGTTGGAGCTGGAGGTGGACTTCCTTTTCCCAGGCATTTCTCGATAGTCTCATAGGAAGGTGAGCTGTTCTGACTGAATTGTCATGACTCTCAGAATGCTAGTGTGTGCAAACTGGAAAGGATCTTAGAGACTTTCTCCCTTATCTTTATCCATCTGCTTCGTTCTTCCCTCCCTGCCATCTTAATTAAGAGAGAAAAGTTGAAAGGACTCACTTAAGATCCTAGTGCATTTTCTGTGTTTTCATTGGAAAAATGGCAGCACTTAGGATAGAATCCCCCTTGTTAGCTAAATTAAAATCTGCTTGGATGAAAAGGAGAGTCAATGTAGGCTTATCAATTATAACAGGAGTACCACTCTGATCACCTCACACCTGTGGGAATGGCTATCACCATGAAGAGAAAGGGAAATTTTGGGCGAGGATGTGGAGAAAAAGAGAACCCCCTTGTGCGTGGTTGGTGGGAATGCAAATTGGTTCAGTCCCTATGGAAAGCAGTATGGAAGTTCTTGAAAAAATTAAAAATAGAACTACCATATGATTCAGCAATCCCACTTCTGGCTATATAGCCAAAGGAAATGAAACAGAATAATGAAGAGAAAGGAAATGAAAACAGGATATTGAAGATATCTGTACTTCCATGTTCAATGAAGAATTATTCTCAGTAACCAAGATATGGAAACAACCTAAGTGTCTGCCAATTGATGAATAAAGATATATGTATAAACACACCACACACACACACACCCCCCCACAATAGAATATTTTCAGTCATGAGAAAAAAGAAAAATCTTGTCATAATCCTGTCATTTGGGATACCAAGAATTATGCTAAGTGAAATAAGACAGAGAAAGATAAACATTGCATGTTATCATTTATATATGGAATCTAAAAAAGTTAAACTCATAGAAGCAGAGAGTAGAATGGTGCTTGTCACGGGCTGGGGGTGGGGAAATTGAAGAGATCTTGGTCACAGAATGCAGACTTACATTAAGAAAACAAAGCATACCACCCTCCCCAAACAACAACAACAACAACAACAAAACAAGTATACCTGGTGCCTAATGCTGATAATTGGGGGAGGCTGGGCATGTGTGGGGACATGGTATATGGGAAATCTCTGTACTTTCTGCTTAATTCTGCAATGAACCTAGAATCTCTGTGAAAAATAAATCTATTAAAAGAAAACAAACTACCTTCTTTTTGGCAGTGAATTCAACAAGTTTGATTTTACATTATTTTCTTCTATGATTATAATTTTGTGGCCTTTCCCTATTCTACAATATACATCTCAATGTACAAAATTCCTGATCTTAGTGGGATAAAAACAAGTTTACTACAACTAGTATTGCATTATTTTTAAATATACATTACTGAATGAGTATTACTTGAATCAAAATTGAAATGCAAACAAATATCTTAGCCCTAAGCCAGTGTGAGCTTTGCATCAGTTACGTCATCACACAGGATTCTGGCATCCCCATTGGCGAAGTGGGAGTATTGCACTAGATGGAATTTAACATCCCTCCAACTCTAAGGATCCTTGAATGTAGAGCAAATGTTTTGATTTGTTGCGTCTTGACACTGATGGTAAATCTGCTGTCTTTTTTTGATGCTGTCTCAGTTTTCATATGACTCTCTTGAGGAGGATGGCCCAAGTTCATGGTGAGGAGGAAACCTTGGCCAGCACTTTTAAGGACCAGGTCTTTGGCTTCATTTGCCTGTTATTCTATTTACCTGAACAAATGGTATTGTTTTTAGAACCAGCCTAAAGCCCAAAATGTCTGGTTTTTGTGGATAAATCACAGTCTGGTTTGCATCACAATGACTCAAAAGGGCTGAAACATTGCTGACTGCACTTCAAGATAACGCAATAATTTGGTCACAGAGGACAAAACTATGTAATAAGGTTTAACCAAAAGCTAGTAATCTTGAAGGGACTTTATACAATTCCAACGGGCATTTTATTTTATTTTATTTATTTATTTATTTATTTATTTTTTTTTTCCAACGGGCATTTTAAATAACATGCTGAAAGCCTCTTATTTTAAATCAATAGAGCCAGAGCTTCTACTCCAAATCACCAGTTCAACAAAAAATAAATTAACTTGATAATGCTATTACTGTGAAGGAATAACTTATAAAATCAAGACCTTAAATTTCATGATCATCAGGCCTTATGAAGATACCAGCAATGCAATGAAAAGAAAGTGTAGGAGGTCAGTTGATTCAATGACCTCTCCATCCTCCATCCTAGCTTTTCACCAGATCTTTTCTTTAACTCTCTTTGCCAGAGCAAAGCTCTCTCAGGCTTCATCATGGAATTCTGTGAGCTACTCTGAGCACCAGGAATAGCCCTAAGTATCAGAAAGGAAAATTCCTCCCTCCCTCCCTCCCTCCCTCCCTCCCTCCCTCCCTCCCTCCCTCCCTTCCTTCCTTCCTTCCTTCCTTCCTTCCTTCCTTCCTTCCTTCCTTCCTTCCCTCCTTTCTTCTACCCCAAGAGGAAGATTCATTTGATGTGAACTCCAGGAAGGAATTTATCTGCTGAGATGGACTCCCCATGCTCAAACAAGGGCCCAAATTTTATACAGAATAAGAGCCTAGCAGCCATTTGCTGGCAGAGGTTCCTTATGGACTCTGTACACCAGGAGGAACCTTGGGCTGAACTCTGTGCTTCCTACACTATGCCCAGCTTGCATAGGCCATTTAAGTCAACCACTGCAGGGAAGCCCTGGTTTTGATCTGCCCCATCCAATCAGAACTACACAAAATGTAACCCCATTTCCAATTACACCAACCAATCAGAACTGCAAAATTTGGAAACACATAAAAGGGACCAAAATGGTACTGTGGGTGGGAAAATTGTCTATATAAGCCCAACTCTCTTTTGTCTTCACCAAGCACACTTTTTGGTTTCTGCAGGAGGCTGTTTGCAAATTGTTATCTGAATAAAAGCTCTCTTCCTCCAACCCCCCTCCAGTTCCTTTTGGATTCATTTAGACCTCCTTCCCTTCCGTTTTCTCTTTCTTTTTTCCTCCCCAGAGGATCTTATGAAACTATAATAGGTCCTCAAAAAATGCCGATTCATTTAACATCATTTCAATATAACACTGATGAGATGTCATAGGAGCATAATTCTTGTTTATATCAGTCTACGGTAAAATTGGCATCCTTGTGTGTCTTTTCTCTTAAACATGCAGAACCTACCAACAACAACATTACGTGAGGGCTTACTGCACTGAGGACAACAAAGAAGAGATGAGATAGCAGTAAACCCGCTAAAGTATTTGTTCGCCTCTTGTTTGACCTTTGATGGCAGCAGAAACATTACAGACAGCAAGAGGATTGTTGCATTAGGCCCCTGGGAAACAAAGCCAGCATGGAAGTGTCTTCCAGGGAAACATCAAATAGCTGTTTCCAGTTGTTTCAGCCTTTACAAACGAGGCTCGGCATGTAAAAACCCTTTGTCTATTCTAAAGCACACTACCCATGTGGACCATTCTTCCCATTTGCTTAATCAGGTTAGACTGTTAAGCAGATCCTACTTTTATCGGGAACTATGTTATGTTTTGTAAGATAGGTAAGTGGGGCAATTTGGTGGTTATACATTTGGGATAGAAGTAAGAAATCTGGGTTCTTATTCTGGCTCCTAAGTCACTGGGCAAATCTTAATAAAATTGTGCCCCCCTTTCCCCTTTAAATTTGAGAGGGAGAAGAGGTCGAGAGGGGGAATGTAAAAATAGATGCAAGATCATTCTTATACTGCTTGTCAGTCCCCATCATCACATCTACTTCCCCAGCACTGATCATTTTACAGTTAAATTACTTTCGGGGACTCGTCCCTGTATTCACCTTCAAGTGAGTTAAAAAAAAAAAAAAAAAAAAAAAAAAAAAAAGGCTATTTCGGATGTTATTCGTCTCTGCATCCGATTCAGCCACCTAATTTGTTTTTTCATGTCATCTGCCAGTGTGTCTACCTTGCCTGGCTTGAGTGTTTTATAAAAAGGCTCTTTCAGTGGCAGTCCTCGGTGGTGACCAGAGGCCGCGAGATGTGCATTTCTCTCGGAAATTAGTCATTGGCGAGTCCCTGGCCTCTCCATACCCCATCATTCCTCTAGGCTATTTTCATCCACCATTTACCTGCATGTTTCCCGAATACCTTTATAGAACTCAAGTCTCTTATCAGCCTCCCCAGTGTTCACCCAGGGACTTTTCATTGTATTCTTGCTATGTGGCTGTATCTTAGAGAGATGCTCAGCCTTAACTTCCTTTTACAAGAATGTGAAAGCCAGTGCTAGTTTCCACTTCCAGTCCTTCAGGCACCAAGAAAAGCTTTCACAGGTAGCCTTCGCTCTCCTTCAATGCTGAGGCACGAAGCCAAAGCAGCCGCTTTCTGTAAAGAGCAAGGGCTGGGTCCATGGAATTTACCTCTAAGCTTTGTGTAAAAGCCAGAATCCCAATGGGTAGATTAAATCTTTGAAATCGTTCTAGTTTATGATTCATAATAATAATAGCAGTCATGCTTAATCTAGTGTTACCACCATTATGATCAATACTATTAAAAAAAACTAAACTTGATGCAGACAATGGCTAAGTTAGGAGCTTTGTGACTGAGCTGCTATCATCATCACAGCACTATAATGCAGGTGCTACATAATACTTTCCGTTTGACAGATCAGAAAGTGTGAACAAGGTTAAGTTAAGCTCATGATCACACAGTCAGAATTTTGAACTCTGCTGTGTGCCTCTGAAGCACTGGCTTTCGCACCTGTACTGTATGACACGTGGGAATGAAAAGGAGCTGTGCCTCTGGGTGGTGGTGGTGGTGCGCATCCCTCACATGGGTTGGGAGACAGAGAAGGGATAAGGTAAGCAACTGACTCCACTGAACCATGTGTGGTTGGCTTCATTCTCAGTCCCTTGGTTCTTGCTTGCACCAGGTTTATGAGGCTGCATACTCCTTACCCTCTCTGCCTGTGCCTGCCCTCTGTCTGAGGCAGTGAATGAGCGAATGAATGAATAAATGAAACATTGGTGAGCCATGCAAGCCTATTCAGCAGACATATATTATGCACTTTCCATGCACTTGCACCAGCTCACCAAGTCGAGGTGGGGGCCGGGGCATATTTCTGAGTGTTCTGTTGAAGAAAGGTCAACTGCAGAGCTTAGAGCACTCAGGCTCTCAATCCACAGCAGAGCAGCGTGGGATCAGCTCTGCACCTCGCCCCTGGGTGTCCGTAAACTTGGCAAATGTATCCCCTTCCAAAAATGGTTTTGGTCTTTTAAGAAAAATGGTAATAAAACATTTTATTTATTTATTTATTTATTTATTTATTTATTTATTTATTTATTTTTATCGATTTTCATTTTTATTATTATTTCCATGATTATTAATGACATACTGTGAAATGTGTTTTAATTGGGTTAAAAAATATAGTAATCGCTATAGTTTGAAGCATAATGTTCCACAACACAATTGCTTAAATAGTTCTGAGCAGATCTATGAGGCCCACTGCCCATGGAAAGCATTCCACAGTGATTCTCCTAAGACCGTGGTTGGCAAACTGTGGCTCGTGAGCCACATGGGCTCTTTGGCCTCTTCCATAAAATACCCTGGCCTGGGCGAGTTTATTTTGAAGAAGTGGCATTAGAAGAAGTTTAAGTTTAAAAAATTTGGCTCTCAAAAGAAATTTCAATAGTTGTACTGTTAATATTTGGCTCTGTTGACTAATGAGTTTGCCGACCACTGTCCTAAGACGTTCTAGGGAGCTCTCTAGCTCTGTTCACTATCCTTTTTGTCTTATCACCTGGCTCAGTGAGTGAAAGAAGGAGGATTTTTTCTAGGTACCAACAAGGAGAAAGGGTGTACCTGACTTTGCCTTTCTGAAAGCTAGTAGTTCTGGTACATGCAATGTCTTCAGGTTTGAGAGGCATTGGCATTGCTGACATGGGGCTGCGTGCCTTGCTGAGATGGGGCTGCTGGCCTTGCAGACTGGAAGTTTAGGAATGGACCCAGAACAGGATTAACCTTTGAAGATGAGTTGAAGGCATGCGACTGCTGGTATATGGCCCAACAAAATAGAATTTCCTAGAATATTTATTAGAAACAGAGTTCTTATAAAAACCTGTTCCAATTTTCTGATACAAAATAGTATGTTGCTTCACCAAGTCAAAAGATTTTAATACATAGCTGGTGGAGGAAGTTACTCTGTGTGCACCTGTGTGTATGTTTCTGTATATTTTTAGGTGAGCATAGAAAATTGCATCCTCTGACTGAGCCCCCCTAGCTAACTAAAATCAACTAATACTGCTACATAAATTATAGTCAACATATCCTACATAATAAAAGGTTAATATGTTAAGTGCCTGGTTGTTAGTTGGCCATTCAATCAATCAAAGTATAATATGCTAATGATATGTTAAGGCTGCTCAACCGCTTGCTATGACGTGCACTGACAACCAGGGGATAGTCGACTGGTCGACCAGTTGCTATGATGTGCAGTGATCACCAGGGGGCAGACACTCTGACCGGTAGTTAGCTTGCTGCTGGGGTCCAGCAGATAGGGACTGAACGAGACAGGCTGGACATGCCCTGGAGCCCTCCTCCTGTCCCTCCCCAGCTGGCCAACCTCTTGCATCCGTCCTTGGCCCAGATCATGCAGCAGTGGGGTCCCTCGGCCTGGCCTCTTGCAATCCAGGACTCCTCAGAGGATGTTGGAGAGCTGATTTCAGACCAATCCTGCAGGCCAGGCCAAGGGACCCCACTGGTGCATGAATTCTAGTTTGAAAAGAATCAATGAGTTGGCAAGAAAGCAAGAAATCTTCTAAGGCCTAAACTAAGTGAAAATATTAACACAGGGAAGAAAATAAGAATACTGAGGTAGGCTTTTGACATAAGGACATTTCCCAAATCCAGATATCCTGAAGTTTTGGTTCTAATTTATTTGCAGGGTGGTGGCAAAAGACAGAAGATTAAAAAGTAGGGCTTCCCTAAGGCCACCAGCCTTTGTCACAGAAAGCTGGAATCCCAAGGGGTTAAATTCTTAGTATAAGAGTGAAATATACTTTTCACCACAGGCCACAATGACTTTCTACAATAGTATATAAGTTCCAAGAAATATAAGCTTACAAAAATCTCTCCCAAACAAACAAAACTATATATATATATATATATATATATATATATATATATATATATATATGAAAACAAAGTACCATGTGCAAGAGCCAGCAGAAATACCATATGAGACCAGCAAATATTTCAGATAATGCAAGTATCAGATACAAAGTTTAAAATACCTATGTTCAAAGATAGAAAAGGTAGGATTTAGATATGTGAGTAAGGAATAAGATACTATTAAACACAGGATGAAACATATTTGAGAACGAACTAAATACATATTAGAAATGAAAAATATAATTGTAGAAATTAAAATCTCAGTCAATGGATTTAATGGCAAAGTAAATACTACAGAGATATAGTTAATGAACCGAGAAGTGAAGCTAAATAAATTATTAGGAATGTAGCAAGAGACAAAGGAGGGTTAACAGTCATGGAGGATACAGTGAGAAAGTCTGACTACTGAGTTCTAGATTAAGAGTAGAGAAAGAGCGAACTAGGTTGAAGCAGTACTTGAAGGGACAATGGCTTAGGATTTTCCAGAATTATGAAATATTTATTAGAATATGTATTATTAGAGACCAATCATGAGATTCAGGAAGCCCAACAAATCCTAAGCAAAATAAATAAGTAAATCAACAGGTAAATACTTTATAGTAACATTATAAAACAGCAAAGCAGATCTTAAAAGCAGCTTGAAAGAAAATACAAGATTTCTTACAAAAGGAGGACTGAGAGTAGACTTCTTGACAGCAGCATTGGAAAGCAGGAAACAGTGAAATATAAGCAACAGTGAACTCAGAGGAAATAACTGCTGATCTAGAATTACACACAGAGCACAAGTGTCTTCCAAGAATGAGACCAGCAAACAAAGACATTTTCAAATAAAACCCCTAATAAAGTAAATCCTGTGGTAAGTGTTCCAGACCAAGAGAAGTGGATGCTGATGGACGGTTTAATGCAGGAAGGAGAAATGGTAACCAAAGAAAGTGTAAAGTGTGGTTAATTCTGTATAAAAAGTTTCAGTATGAAATAATAAAAATACTAATAATCTAAAATTTATTAAGATTAAAAAATTTCAAGATAGAATTACATTTTTCAATAACAATAGCATATAATTTAGAAGAAGAATAATCAAATTTGAGGTATTCTAAGGTCTTTGTGTTTTTAAGGGTAAAAATATTGATTGATTAATTAAAGATGGGCTTTGTTAAATTAGGGCATGCCAACATTTCAAGATTAATCATTAAATTAATAAAAATAAAGTATTTAAAGTCCAAACATTAAAAGATAAAATGTAGAATGGAAAAAACAATCCTCAATTCATCAGAAAGAAGAAGAAGAAAAAAAGACTGAGAAGATGAGACAAATAGAAATCACAAAATGAGATGGAAGAAATAAATACAACTATATCAGTATTTCTAGTACATTTAAATAAACTAACTGCTCTAGTTAAAAATAAAATGATCATTAGTCCAGATTTAAATATAAACCTAGGTATATGATATTTACAAGAGGCACATCTAAAACATAAGGGTTCAGAAAGGTTGAACTGAAGAGATAAAAAGAGGTATTAAAAATATTAACCAAAAAAATCTGATGTAACCATGTTAATATCAGAAAGAGCTATAAGGCAAATAATTACTACTAGAGAAAAGGGATCACTATATAAAGATGAGGTGTCAATTTTCAAGGAAGGTAACATTGTAACTATAAATATAGATTTTAAAATATATACAAGAAAAATCTCTCTATATAAAACCCTAATATGCAAATAGACCATACAATACAACAACTGAACAACCAGTCTCTATGATGTGCGCTGACCATCATGGGGTGTGTACAGAATGTGGTGGGCATCACCAGCAGGTGGCAGAGCATGAAACATGGTGGGCACTGTCCATAGCAGGATGGTGGAACAGGTGAGTGGGGGTGCCAGACCAAGGTGGGGCACTGGTTGCTGTCATCAGGGCGAGCCTCTGGTGTTTACTAAAAATTCTTTGCTCCTATGTGCCACAGTCTTGCTAGGTGCTCACACCCACTGCCTGCACTAGCCTTACTTGCTTCCACAGTCAGCACTGACGCCACTCATCGCACCATCTGCTGGTGCCTGACATCGGTCCTGATCACTTGGTGCCATTAGCAGGTGTGAATAGAGGCTGCTGACCCTGATCGCCCCTGAGGGCTTCTCCACTTCCCCCTGCTCCTGAGGGGCAATCAGGGCAGCAGCTGCTGCTTGTACCTGCTGCTGGTGCTGGCCCCAATCGCTCCATGCTGTCAGCAGATGTGAGCAGGGCCGGCATTGTCAGGGCTGCTGGCAGAGAGGGGACCAGGGGCTGAGGAGGGAGGGGCCTGATGGAGGTGTGGAGGATTGGCTGAGACTTGCCCCTGTGCCCACTGCAGCTTCACGGTTCCTTTCAAGGTGCATGAATTTGTGCACTGGGCCCCTAGTAGAACTATAAAAAGAAGCAGGTGTATCTTCCTACATAGTAAAATATCTCTTAGTAATTGATTGAACATGCAATTACCCCCACAAAATCAGTGAAAATATTTGATTAGAAGACTGTTCTGAACAGGGTGTCACCTTATCCTCTCTACCAGGAAGTAGACAGCAGTGGCACATCCCTGTGGGAGGGTAAAGTCAAGGCAAGAGGTGATGTGAAGGATGAGAAAGAACTGGGAATAGGTGGTCCCATTTTTTAACAATTGTGTGTCTCTGCTTTCTATAAAGTAATGAATGCATCATAGACATTAATATGAAAGTATCATGCTTCAACTACAATGTGATAAATAATTCTAACAGTCTCTGGGTTGTTCACTTATTATTGGTTACAGCCAGTGTATCTTAATTAAAAACTCAACACACACACATACAGGCATGTACACATAAGCTACTTCCTTGCCATTCAATAATCAAAGTTATCCAAAGTCAGCATCTTCAAAACATATTCCTAGAGATTATTTTTACTTCTCAACCTCCAGAGTCATGGAAAAGAAAAAAAAAATTTAAATGAAAATACTATAAAGACCTTTATATTTTATTTATTTTTTTTCAAGAAAGCTTGACAAAAGAGAGAACAAACGTTTTCACTTGTGCCCTCACCATTAAAGTCCTAAAATGAGATCTTTCTGGTTCCTTGAAGACTCCTGTTTGAAGATTTGATTTTCCTGAGAAACGGGAAACATTCTCATAAGGACGGGTCTCACATGAAACACAGCCTCTGGGGTTTTGGATTTTGTGTGTGGAGATCAGTTCAGGCAGTTTGGTTCCTGTGGGTTTCCTTCTCAGACCTGGCCTAGCTGCTGTGTGTTTACCTTCCGCCAGCACTCAAGGTGCCGTGAAGAGCAAGCAAAGGGAACATTCAGCTTTTCCAGTGCAGAGCCGAGTGCTCTTTACGGAAATGAATGCAAGCTACTTTGGGGAGTTTTCTGAGGTCAAAATCCCTCAGAATAAAACTTACAAAGTCATTGTTTTACTGCCTCACCACACATACATAATTTATGAATTTATATTGTAATTTTTCTTCCAGTTGGATCAGAGTTCTACGATTTCACAAAGTCCAGGCAGAAGCCAAATGGCACACACATCGCTGAGACTTTCCTCGCAATCGATAAGTTTGCTGTTGCTGTTAGTTGTGTGATTTTCCTGATTATCCTGTGAAAAGTTTTCCCCTTCATGAATGATGTTCAGAAATAAACAAATATTGTAAAAGGAGACCAGGGCAAGTTCCAGAGTGCGAATTCTTGGTGATCTTAAGTGATGATATATGAGGGAAAGAGAGAGAG